>NC_092096.1:34256407-34533907 GCF_045679555.1 Salvelinus alpinus | reverse complement strand
AAGCAAAGAGAAATGGCAGTCCATCATTACTTTAAGACATGAAGGTCAGTCAATGAGGAAAATTCAAAGAACTTTGAAAGTTTCTTCAAGTGCAGTTGCAAAAACCATCAAGTGCTATGATGAAACTGGCGCTCATGAGAACCGCCACAGGAAAGGAAGACCCAGAGTTAATAAGAAGAGACTTGCTTGGGCCAAGAAACACGAGCAATGGACATTAGACGGTGGAAATCTGTCCTTTGGTCTGATGAGTCCAAATTTGAGATGTTTGGGTTCAACCGCCGTGTCTTTGAGAGACGCAGAGTAGGTGAACAGATGATGTCCACATGTGCGGTTCCCACTGTGAATCATGGAGGAGGTGTGATGGTGTGGGTGTGCTTTGCTGGTGACACTGTCTGTGATTTATTTAGAATTCAAGGCACACTTAACCAGCATGGCTACCACAGCATTCTGCAGCGATATGCCATCCCATCTGGTTTGCGCAAAGTGGGACTATCATTTGTTTTTCAACAGTACAATGACCCAAAACACACCTCCAGGCTGTATGAGGGCTATTTGACCAAGGAGAGTGATGGAGTGCTGCATCAGGTGACCTGGCCTCCACAATCAACCGACCTCAACCCAATTGAGATTGTTTGGGATGAGTTGGACTACAGAGTGAAGGAAAAGCAGTGCTCAGCATATGTGGGAACTCCTTCAAGACTGTTGGAAAAGCATTCCTCATGAAGCTGGTTGAGAGAATACCAAGAGTGTGCAAAGCTGTCATCAAGGCAAAGGGTGGCTACTTTGAAGAATCTCAAATATAAAATATATTTTGATTTGTTGAACAATTTTTTGGTTGCTCCATGATTCCATATGTGTTTTTTAAATAGTTTTGATGTCTTCACTATTATTCTACAATGTACAAAATAGTAAAAATAAAGAAGAACCCTGGAATGAGTAGGTGTGTCCAAACTTTTGACTGGTACTGTATGTACTGTACGTACGCACCGACACACATGAACGGAGCATGTCTTGTGTTAAACATCTGGGCTGATTACTCCAATAGGATACAATACTGAGCAGCATGAGAGGGAAATGGGTTCAAAATGGAACGTGGGAGAGGGGGATGAGATAGAGTAGAGGAAGAGAGGAGAAAAGAAGAGTAGACGCTCTGTAATGTCCTGTCAGCTCTCAGTCTTGCAGGCTTTGAATTTCACTGACGCAGCGTGAAGCCTTAGTGATCACCATGAACACTATGACCTTAGAGAGACGGACAAAAACCTTCAACAGAGTTTGTCCTCCACTGTCCTTCTCCACTGGGTTCCATTCTATTGAGTTTGAAGCCTCCTTGACCTTCTCTGTGTATGCTTTGGTTCGGACTCACGTTCAATTTTATTGTTAGAGCTGAGGAAAGATGTGTTTGATATTTCTAATAATGGAGTGATGTATTTTTTTTGCCTCAAGAGGCTCACGACTCGTCTCTTTTCTCTGCTTGCTTTGCTTGGCTGGTTGGCAGTCAGCGGCGCATTAATAAATGATAAAGGAAATCAAAGGCTTACCAACAGCATGATTGGATATCATTTGAGAATATTATTTTTGAAAAAAGATTCTACCTTTTTAACGCGTTTAATAAAAATTCAATTTGGTATGAAAGTCTAAAGACAAGCAGTGAAATTGAAATCCTTCTGACGCGTTCTTTCTTTCTTTCACCTTTACTACACTCCCCCCCTTCACACACACACCTCCCTCCCCCTCTAACACACTTCTGTTGTGCTTCTCTGCTAATTATTTTTCAAAGGAGCAATTTATTTCAATGTTTATCATTTCATCCATTCCCCCAAAGATAACATCAGTGAATTCATTATCTTTGAGAGAGAGAGATGAGGGGGTCCAGAAAAAGATTCATATTGCATCTCTCTCTCTTTCTGTTTTTCCCATTTCAGATGCATCCTTCACTTTGTAAAGGCATATGGAAATGGGAGAGGAGCAGATGGTGATTTGGTCCCACGGGCAGTACAGATGACTTATGAATAATGAAGAATAGAGAGGAAATTGTTTGGCTGGTTACACAGAGGTGTGATGTTATAGATACACAGTCGTTCCACACAGATAAACCTGAATCAATAGTGAATCATTTCTGAATGAGGACGCACACACAGCGCCACTTCATATCTGTCTGCTTGAACTACTTGTTTATCAAATGGCTTCGTGACAGACAATTAACGGAAGACAAGGTTCATTTGAATTGCGCTGTTTTTTTTTGATCAACTACTGTAATGTACAAAGTCTATTCCCTTTGGAAAAGTCCATTACTTCAGCTTTATTGAGTGTGTATTTGACTAAATACTTACGTTTATTCAATCAAAACAAATCAAAATTGTATTTGGCACGTGCACCGCATACAACTGGTGTAGACTTTACTGTGAAATGCTTGCTTGCTTCCCAATGATGCAGAGTTTAAAAATACAATGAAATAGTAACACAAGAAGAATAAAATACATGAGAATGGAGCTATATCCAGTAACTGATCAATATGCAGAGGTACGAGGTATTTGAGATAGATACACTATATGACCAAAAGTATGTGGACACCTGGCTCATCAAACATCTCATTCCAAAATCATAGCCCCGTTGCTGCTATTACAGCCTCTGCTCTTCTGGGAAGGCTTTCTACTAGATGTTGGAGCATTGCGTCAGGCACTTACTTCTATTCAGCCACAACAGCATTAGTGAGGTCGGGGACTGATGTTGGGCGATTAGGCCTGGCTCGCAGTCAGTGTTCCAATTCATCCCAAAGGTGTTTGATGGGGTTGAGGTCAGGACGCTGTGCAAGCCAGTCAAGTTCTTCCACACCGATCTCAACAAACCATTTCTGTATGGACCTCGCTTTGTGCATGGGGGCATTGTCATGCTAAAACAGGAAAGGGCCTTCCCCAATCCATTGCCACAAAGTTGGAAGCACAGAATCGTCTAGAATGTCATTGTATGCTGTAGCGTTAAGATGTCCCTTCACTGGAACTAAGGGGCCTAGCCGAACCATGAAAAACAGCCCCAGACCATTATTCCTCCTCCACCAAAGTTTACAGTTGGCACTATGCATTCGAGCAGGTAGCGCTCTCCTGGCATCTGCCAAACCCAGATTCGTCCGTCGGACTGCCAGATGGTAAAGCGTGATTCATCCCTCCAGAGAACGCGTTTCCACTGCCCCAGAATTCAATTGGGCCGAGCTTTACACCACTCCAGCCGACGCTTGGCATTGCGCATGGTGATCTTAGGCTTGAGTTCCGGCTGCTCGGCCATGGAAACCTATTTCATGAAGCTCCCAACTTAGTTCTTGTGCTGACGTTGCTTCAAGTGGCAGTTTAGAACTCATGCTGTGTTGCAACCGAGGACAGACATTTTTTTCAGCACCTGGCGGTCCAGTTCTGTGTGCTTGTCTGGCCTACCACTTCATGGCTGAGCCATTGTTGCCCCTAGACGTTTCCACTTCACAGTAATAGCACTTACAGTTGACCGGGGCATCTCTAGCAGGGCAGAAATTTGATGAACTCACTTGTTGGAAAGATGGCATCCTATGACAGTACCACATTGAAAGCCACTGAGCTCTTCAGTACGGCCATTCTACTGCCAATGTTTGTCTATGGAGATTGCATGGCTGTGTTCTGAATTTTATACACCTGTCAGCAACTGGTGTGGCTGAAATAGCCAAATCCACTAATTTGAAGGGGTGTCCAAATACAGTACACTATATAAACAAAAGTATGTACATAAAGGCAAGGTAAAGTGACTAGGCATCAGGATAGATAAGAGTCAAATAGAGTAGCAGCAGCAAATTGTGTAAAACTGTGTGTGCGCGCGCGCGCGCGCGAGTGTGCGTAATGTGTATGTTGTGTCGTCCTGCGTGTGTGGGCGTATGTAGTTTATGTGAACGTGTGTGGGTTTTGTGTGCAAGTGTCAATGTAGTGTGTGTGTGAGTGTGTATATTAACCAAGACGTTTACTGAAAACGGTATAGCCTAATAATTCTCTCATTTGATCGTCGTCGCTCTCGCCGTCTTTATCTTTCTCTCTGAACGACCAGACCAGTGCTGTCGTGACCCAGATATCGGCCTGCTGCAATGGGATTGCTGTAGTGTGAGAGCACAGAGAGGTGGTTAACCACAAACACACATGGTTAACTCTTCTTCCTCTACGTGTTCTTTCCCAGGCCTGTACAGTCTATCACAGCAGAGTACTGACACACAATACTACTGCTCTATATGAATGGAGTTATGTAGGTTAAGACATGGAAAAGATCAAAGCCATTTAGAAGATGACAAAATACTGTAGTTGTCTGTAGTTGCCAGCTCTTACTCTTAATATTGAGCTATTGTGTTCTCAAAAGATTTACTGTTACATTCACTGTTAAAATACATTAAAATCATTGACTGACTTCAGAAGATCGCCTGAAATTGCCACTTGTACATGAGTTTAAACAATTCTGCATTTTTTATTTAAACCAGTTAAATGGTTGTTTACTCCTCTGCAATCAAAATGTATCCCGTTTGTTTTCAGATACAGCTGGGAAAAGGGAAAATCATGCAAAACAGACATTAGAAATTGGGTTGCCAAGCAACCCTTTGAGGTAGCAGTTGATTAAACTGCTTTTCAGACTGGCTCAATCGAAAGTGTCAGAGTTTGTGTGTGTATGTGCTATTAAATTAATTCAACTGTGCCGTAACAGAAAATTGGTGAAGCACGACTGGTCTTACTGCTGTGAAATACTCTCAACTGAATATGTACTGCCTGTATTCAATTAAAAGTATATTACATTAAGAACATGCTACAGTCTTGGAAATACAACAGGCTGTATGAAGAAACAACGAAATCCAATCAGTAATGGAATGGTTATTACTACCTATGTACAGTACGTCCTGTGAGTTTATACATGGTTAAAAATAAAAACACACACCTTGATGAATTCTTCACCTCTATAAACACTAGAAAACAAAGCGTCATTACAAAAATCTGTAGAAATATATTTTCTTATCAACACTTATCAAAAATATCTGCATCGCATTTTGCATAGATGGTTACAATATATTTTACACGACTGCTTACATGATTGTTAAAACAACTTATTCAAAAGTGAAAAGGGTAAAAAGCTAATTCAGGACTTTGGTCACATTGTAGATACTATCAACAAACGATCTATTTCTAAGCAACAGACTATCTGTTGATAAGCAACTGCTTGCTAAGGTTACGGTAAGGTTTAGAATAAGGGTTAGTAGTTAGTTAAAATGTTACTGATAGTCCACCTGTAGATGCTCTACAGGCTATCCAAATAAAGTGTTACCAGGATTTTTTACAACAACAAAAAATGCAGCAGACCTACTATTTCCCTATGCACACAAGAAAAAAAACAGATCATTTAATAACAGGACTAAATTACTATTGACTGGAATAACTCAAGAACATCCTTAAATACATATTTGAAACCAAAGACTTGAACATTTCAATCAACTCTAAATATATTTTTCTTACATCCAAATCAGATATCTATTCAATAAGGAATACAATAAATATTGCAAATATATTATTGTAGGTTACTAACCAATTTTCGTTAATCAAATATATTAACCTAATTTACTTAAATATAACAAAGAGGGAAAACATTGAACAAATATTTAATAACATTTGTTCATAACTTAAAACGCTGTCAGGGCCATTAGTCTCAAACAGCATGTAAAAAAAAAATAGATTTTCCCAAAAAAATAATCCTCGATTTCAAAATGTTCCAAGAAAATAATCCTCAATTTCGATCAGTTTCTTCACAGATCTGCATTCCATATGGATTGACTCATATGTATCGTACTCAACTATTCACAGTTGACTGATCCTTCCACACAGTACTATGGAAATCTGAACCTTCAAACCCATCTCTGCCTGTTGTCGCAGATGATGGTGACGTCCTGAGCTCCGTATGTGGGTAGCTCCTCCTCTGCTTCCTCTGACGTCACTTCCTTCTCTATGTGACATCAGTAATCCACGGAAAAGTGGCCAGGTAATCCTTGTCCAGAATTTAAGAATTCCTAAGCGACAGCATTACCAGTTTTCCCACTTTCCGCCCAGCCTTCCAGACCAGGTAATCCCAGACTTGGGATTAATCGAAATCATCTCTCCCCCTCTTCCTCAGATGAAGGTGTACTGGGTCATCTCCAGACAGCCTGTGCCCTACAGGGTAAAGGTGCCAGGTGAGATGCCCAGGATCAGTTGGCGTACTGGGCATAGAAGGCCACCTTGACCCTCTCTATCTGGTGACACAGCTTGATGGCTGGACCCAGCTTCAGCTCCATACACTCCTGGACTGTGGGCAGGGTCAGCAACAACAACGCCTGGCCATCTATGTCCTGCAGAGAGAATGTGAGAATAAGATAAGAAAGAGATAACAAGGAGAGAGACAGATAATAAGGGCAGAGAGACAGAGAGGAAAGGATGACAATGTTAATGATAATGTGAAGAGAGTCTGTATATCAAACAAGAAAGTGTGTTGTTTTGGGGACGTGTGTGTGTCTGCATGCATTTCAGAGCCTGGCCTGCTGAGGAGTGACGGACTCCATCCTAGCTGGAGGGGTGCTCTCATCATATATATGAACATAGACAGGGCTCTAACTCCTCCAGCTCCACAATGAGAGAGGGTGCAGGCCAGGCAGCAGGCTGTTAGCCAGCTTAATGGAGTCTGCCACTAGCACAGTTAGTGTAGTCAGCTCAGCTATCCCCATTGAGACCGTGTCTGTGCCTCGATTTAGGTTGGGCAAAACTAAACATGGCGGTGTTTCGCCTTAGCAATCTCACTAGGATAAAGACCTCCTCCATTCCTGCCATTATTGAAAGAGATCGTGATATCTCACATCTCTAAATAGGGCTACTTAATGTTAGATCCCTCACTTCCAAGGCAGTTAGAGGCAATTAACTAATCACTGATCATAATCTTGATGTGATTCGCCTGACTGAAACATGGCGTAAGCCTGATGAATTTACTGTGTTAAATGAGGCCCCTCCTCCTGGTTACACTAGTGACCATATCCCCCGCGCAGCCCGCAAAGGCGGAGGTGTTGCTAATATTTACGATAGCACATTTCAATTTACCCCCCCCAAAAATGACTGCGTTTTCATCTTTTGAGCTTCTAGTCATGAAATCTATGCAGCCCACTCAATCACTTTTTATAGTTACTGTTTACAGGCTTCCTGGGTTCCTCACTGAGTTCCCTGAATTCCTATCGGACCTTGTAGTCATGGCAGATAATATTCACATTTTTGGTGACTTTGATATGGAAAAGTCCACAGACCCAATCCAAAAGGCTTTCGCAGCCATCATCGAGTTAGTGGGTTTTGTCCAACATGTCTCCGGACCTACCCACTGCCACATTCATACTCTGGACCTAGTTAAATATTGTGGATCTTAATGTTTTTCCTCATAATTCTGGACTATTCGACCACATTTTATTACGTTTGCAATCGCAACAAATAATCTGCTCAGACCCCAACCAAGGATTATCAAAAGCCGAGCTATAAATTCTCGGACAACCCAAATATTCTTAGATGCCCTTCCAGACTCCCTCCACCTACCCAAGGATGTCAGAGTACAAAAATCGGTTAACCACCTGAGGAACTAAATGTATCCTTGCGTAATACCCTTGATGCAGTCGCACCCATAAAAACATTTGTCATAAGAAACTAGCTCCCTGGTATACAGAAAATACCCGAGCCCTGAAGCAAGCTTCCAGAAAAATGAAATGGAAATGGCGCTACACCAAACTGGAAGCCTTCCGACTAGCTTTGAAAGACAGTACCGTGCAGTATATCGAAGAGCCCTCACTGCTGCTCGATCATCCTATTTTTCCAACTAAATTGAGGAGTCCAAAAGGTATTTTTGATACTGTCGCAATGCTAACTAAAAAGCAGCATTCCCCAAGAGAGGATGGCTTTCACTTCAGCAGTGATAAATTCATGAACTTCTTCGATGAAAAGATCATGATCATTAGAAAGAAAATTATGGACTCCTCTTTAAATCTGCGCATTTCTCCAAAGCTCAGTTGTCCTGAGTCTGCACAACACTGCCAGGACTTATGATCAAGGGAGACGCTCAAGTTTTTAAATATTATATCTCTTGACACATTGATGAAAATAGTCATGGCCTCTAAACCATCAAGCTGCATATTGGACCCTATTCTGTGCTTGGCCCTCCTATGTTGAACATAATAAACTGCTCCCTACCCACCGGATGTGTAGCAAACTCACTAAAAGTGGCAGTAATAAAGCCTCTTGACCCAGAAAATATTTAAAAAAACGAAACATCGTCCTATATCGAATCTCCCATTCCTCAATTCTTTTTGAAAAAGCTGTTGCGCAGTAACTCACTGCCTTTCTGAAGACAAACAATGTAAACGAAACGCTTCAGTCTGGTATTAGACCCCATCATAGCACTCAGACTGCACCCGTGAAGGTGGTAAATTACCTTTTAAATCGCGTCAGACCGAGGCTCTGCATCTGTCCTCGTGCTCCTAGATCTTAGTGCTGCTTTTGATACCATCGATCACCACATTCTTTTGGAGAGATTGGAAACCCAAATCGGTCTACACGGACAGGTTCTGGCCTGGTTTAGATATTATCTGTCGGAAAGATATCAGTTTGTGTCTCTGGATGGTTTGTCCTCAGACAAATCAACTGTAAATGTCGGTGTTCCTCAAGGTTCCGTTTTAGGACCACTATTGTTTTCACTATATATTTTACCTCTTGGTGATGTCATTCGAAAACATCATGTTAACTTTCACTGCTATGCGGACGATACACAGCTGTACATTTCAATGAAACATGGTAAAGCCCCAAAATTGCCCTCCCTCAGACATAAGGAAGTGAATGGCGGTAAATGTTTTACTTTTAAACTCGGTCAAAACAGAGATGCTAGTTCTAGGTCCCAAGAAACAAAGAGATATTCTGTTGGATCTGACAATTAATCTTGATGGTTGTACAGTCGTCTCAAATAAAACTGAAGGACCTCGGCGTTACACTGGACCCTGATCTCTCTTTTGACAAACATATCAAGACTGTTTCAAGGACAACTTTTTTCCATCTTCGTAACATTGCAAAAATCTGAAACTTTGTCCAAAAATGATGCAGAAAAATGAATCCAAGCTTGTCACTTCTACAGTAAATTAGACTACTGCAATGCTCTACTTTCCTGCTACCCGGAAATAAACTTCAGTAGGTGCTAAACACGGCTACTAGAATCTTGACTAGAACCAAAAAAATGTGATCATGTTACTCCAGTGCTAGCCTCTCTACACTGGCTTCCTGTTAAGACTAGGGCTGATTTCAAGGTTTTACTGCTAACATACAAAGCATTACATGGGCTTGCTCCTACCCATCTTTTTCCGATTTGGTACTGACGTACATACCTACACGTACGCTAAAGTCACAAGACGCAGGCCTCCTTATTGTCCCTAGAATTTCTAAGTAAACAGCTGGAGACCTGGCTTTCTACTATAGAGCTCCATTTTTATGGAATGGTCTGCCTATCCATGTGAGAGACGCAGACTCTGTCTCGACCTTTAAGTCTTTATTGAAGACTCATCTCTTCAGTAGGTCCTATGATTGAGTGTAGTCTGGCCCAGGGGTGTGAAGATGAACGGAAGGCACTGTTGCGACGAACCACCCTTGGTGTCTCTGCCTGGCCGGTTCCCCTCCCTCTACTGGGATTCTCTGCCTCTAACCCTATTACGGGGGCTGAGTCACTGGCTTACTGGTGCTCTTCCATGCTGTCCCTAGGAGGGGTGCATCACTTGAGTGGGATGAGTCACTGACGTGATCTTCCTGTCTGGGTTGGCGCCCCACTCGGGTTCGTGCCGTGGGGGAGATCTTCGTGGGCTATACTCGGCCTTGTCTCAGTAGTAGTAAATTGGTGGTTGAAGATATCCCTCTAGTGGTGTGGGGGCTGTGCTTTGGCAAAGTGGGTGGGGTTATGTCCTGCCTGGCTGGCTCTATCCGGGGGTATCGTTGGACGGGGCCACAGTGTCTCCCGACCCCTCCTGTCACAGCCTCCAGTATTTATGCTGCAATAGTTTTTGTCGGGGGATAGGGTCAGTCTGTTATATCTGGAGTATTCCTCCTGTCTTATCCGGTGTCCTGTGTGAATTTAAGTATGTTCCCTCCAATTCTCTCTCCCCCTCTTCTCGGAGGACCTGAGCCCTAGGACCATGCCTCAAGACTACCTGGCCTGATGACTCCGTGCTGTCCTCAGTCCACCTGGTCGTACCGCTGCTTTAGTTTCAACTGTTCTGCCTGCGGCTATGGAACCCTGACCTGTTCACCGGACGTGCTACCTTGTCCCGGACCTGCTGTTTTCGACTCTCTCTAACTCTGACTGATCGGCTATGAAAAGCCAACTGACATTTACTCCTGAGGTGCTGACCTCTTGCACCCTCTACAACCACTGTGATTATTATTATTTGACCCTGCTGGTCATCTATGAACGTTTGAACATCTTGGCCATGTTCTGTTATAATCTCCACCCGGCACAGCCAGAAGAGGACTGGCCACCCCTCAGAGCCTGGTTCCTCTCTAGGTGTATTCCTAGGTTCCTGCCTTTCTAGGGAGTTTTTCCAAGCCACCATGCTTCTATGTCTGCATTGCTTGCGGTTTAGGGTTTTAGGCTGGGTTTCTGTATAGCACTTTGTGACATCGGCTGATGTAAAAAGGGCTTTATAAATAAATTTGATTGATAGTGTGTACCTGCTCCTGGAAGATCTTGGCGAGAGCAGCACAGTCAGTGGAGGTGATGAACGTGACCACGTCTTCTACGGACCACTCCAGAGGGTTCCTCTCCAGCACCAGCTGACACTCCGCCTCACTACACTCCACCTGGAGGACCACAGGACACATGGCCACAAAGATCAATCTACATACAGGACCTTTATCGACTTGATATGACAGCCGGACGCCATTCACTGACCATATCTGGGCCACCCGGCCACCAGGGAGCCAAAGAACCCATCAAATACTAAATCACATCTTAATTATTGTGGGTCTGTGTGTGTGTCTCTGCGTGTAGCATTCTCTCTCACCTGCATTTCCTGTCTCTTGGGTGGGTGGTACTTGCTCTCCTGGTTATATGACAGGGACCGAGTGCTCCGCCTCCTGCTTTCAGGACCCTCGCGGCTGCTCGAAGCTACGCCGGTATGGGTGGCCCTGCGTAGCGTCACGGCGCGCCGCGGCCGGCTGTTAGCCACCTCCACAGAGGACGTGTCTGTGTGGTCCTCGCGCGGCTCAGAGCTGGTGCCTTCTTCACTGCCCGACTGCAACATAAGATCATCTTCATCCTCGTCTTCATCACTGTCCTGTAGGGAGTTATAGGGTCAATCTTAGTGCAGTGACAACCAAGTCCATTATATAACAGAGAGAAAGACACACGCAGAGAGAGAGAGAAGAGAGAGAGCGAGAAAGAGAAGAGACACGAGAGAGACACAGAGAGAGAAAGAGAGAGACACGGACAGAAAGAGAGAGACACGAAGAGAGAGCGAGAAAGAAAATGAAAAAGAGAGGGGGAGGGGAACACAGCCTTCACTTTTATACACAAGAGAAAGAGAGACATGGAGAGAGCGACAGACAGACCGAAATAGAGGGAGAGCTCTGTCAGACCTGTGGTGACCCTGCAGGAGTGTAGTCCACTGCAGACGAGCGCCGTTTCTTCTGGACAAAGATGGCCTTCCTCTTCTTCCTGCGTCGTGTGGGTTTGGCCTCCAGACTCTCCTCTCCTCCAAACGGCTTAGACAGCTTCTTCTTCTTACCGTAGTAATACGCTGGGGACACAACACTCAACACAGTTCATATGGGCTCAATTCTGATGCAGGTAAGCTATTCATTTAAAGGGGGTTTAATCAAACAAATGGCTGTGTGTATTTTCGTGTGTGTGTGTGTGTGTTTTTTGTGACAGACACACAAACTCACACTTGTAGAAAATTACTGTATTTGTTCGCGCACGCACACACCAACCTACAAACATATATGAAGTTGATCTTAGTTCCCATCAACAGAAACCCACACATGAACACACAAGTAGAGTAACCACACCTGCACACACACTCACTATATTTGGTCTTGGTCTGCATAGAGCAGTTCTCAGGACACTGGTCTGTGACTTGGACGGGGCTGAAGAGGTTGGGACAGCACTGCAGCTTCACACACACTTTGCGACAGAAGTCTGGGATCTGCTCTGCCAAACGCACGATCCGGATGGACGATCGATACGTCTTCCCTTTGTATCTAAGGAGCGGAGAGAAACAGTGTCAGCTGATGTGGCTTGTCTTGTGACTTAAGTTAAAAATGGGTCTTAAATTGTCGCTTCAATCCTGGTCGAGCTCCTCCAGGTGGGACTCACTTGGCTTTGAGGGTCTCCTCGTGGCAGTCCCAGTGCTGGTCTTCCACATCCTGTAGTTCCCTCAGGACACGCCCAGGCTTGTAGGCCGCATTGATCAACATGCTCAGCACCTGCACGGGGACAAACAGGAGAACACACTTTCTTTAAAAAAAAAAAATTGTCATTTTTTGTCTCCCTAGTTGTGAAGTGAAGTTTTTTAACCTTTATTTAACTAGTCAGTTAAGAACAAAAACCAGTAGAACACAAACACACGAACCCTCAAACACACTCAAATGAGCAAGGACACACATTCACACACTCTCACTAGGGGGTATCTAGGGAAATTAAAGGCTGTTTTTGCTGAGTTACTGTGTGTGTGTGTGTGTGTGTGTGTGTGTGTGTGTGTGTGTGTGTGTGTGTGTGTGTGTGTGTGTGTGTGTGTGTGTGTGTATAAACAGAAATGACTGACAGTTCACATTAAACTGAAGCTGCTGCTGAGAGACCGCAGGTGGTTAATAAGACATTTCCTTCTCTCCTCCCTCCCTCCCTCTCCAGTCCTTTAATTAGGCATATGCCTCTCCACCTCCTCCAGAGTCTGTTGTTAGTTTTTCTGACCCCATAGGACTCTGGCCAACAGTCGTGGGAATAGATTTGGATGCAACCAGTATGTTGATGTTTCTCTACTTACCTCTTTGAGGACCAGAGTGCATTTCCCCGGCCCTACAGCCTGTGGCAGCTCAGCGATGCGCCCCTTGTTTAGGTAAGGGCCAGAGAAACAGCGGTGGTTCACATAGATCCTGGAGCAACAGTATCTCCCATTGGCTGAGCCTGGGGAGGAGAGAGAGAAGCATAATGGGACATCAGACAATCCTCCAATGACAGACAGGTATAAGATTGTCAGGCAGCCTATCAAGTTCAATCTCTTGATAGACTATTTGGAAGTCCAATTATTTTTTTCACTATCAGAATTGAACTGTGTTTAGACAGGCAGCCCAATTCTGATAGGTTTTCTTACTAATTGGCCTTTTGACCGATCAGATCAGCTCTGAAAAAGATCTGATGTAAAAAGATCTGATGTGACTGTTCAAAAGACAAATGAGTGGAAAAAAGATCAGAATTGGGCTGCCTGTGTAAAAGCAGCCTAACACTTACATTATGAATGACTTGTTCTAAAACTCCACTGGCTTGTTAATGAGGCTTGTATTAGAGGTGTGCTGCACATAACAATGAAGTGTGACGCCACACCTCAGTTTACACTTTGTTACTCATACACCTGGAATTGCACAGCTCCGGTTGAATAGTAATTAGACAAATGATAAATATGCATGAGCGGAACTTAGAAGGACACGCGTCTCTTATGGACATAATGCTGATGCACCTCCCCACACACACAATAAACAGAACATTGGCCCACAAACACACACCCTTAAAAAATAAACAGAACATTGGCCGTGTAAAATGTTGAGAGGACTGCTAACAGAAGTGTTATATTGATTCATATGTAGAAGTTTGTTAGAACGCTACACTTTTCTGAGACAAGCTGTGAGGTATCAATCAGCGATTGTGAAGAGCAACTGTTAGACAGACGAATGTTGTTTGCTCATCAATATGAATCTGCTTTGAAACAGGTGTGGCTAACGCGCACACACACACACACACACACACACACACACACACACACACACACACACACACACACACACACTCTCTGTTTACAGGGCTTTTCCATGTTAATCATTAACTCTCATTTTCATTAATAGCTGTAAATAAATCATCACATACAGTTGAAGTCGGAAGTTTACATAGACCTTAGCCAAATACATTTAAACTCAGTTTTTCACAATTCCTGACATTTAATCCCAGTAAAAATTCCCTGTCTTAGGTCGGTTAGGATCACCACTTTATTTTAAGAATGTGAAATGTCAGAATAATAGTAGAGAGAATGATTTATTTCAGCTTTTATTTATTTCATTTGCGAACAAGCTTTAACTTCCTGACTGATGTCTTGAAATGTTGCTTCAATATATCCACATAATTTTCCTTCCTCATGACGCCATCTATTTTATGAAGTGCACCAGTCCCTCCTGCAAGCAAAGCACCCCCAAAACATGATGCTGCCACCCCCGTGCTTCACGGTTGGGATGGTGTTCTTCGGCTTGCAAGCATCCCCCTTTATCCTCCAAACATAATGATGGTCATCATGGCCAAACAATTCTGTTTTTGTTTCATCAGACCAAAGGACATTTCTCCAAAAAGTATGATCTTTATCCCCATGTGCAGTTGCAAACCGTAGTCTGGCTTTTTTATGGCGGTTTTGGAGCAGTGGCTTCTTCCTTGCTGAGCGGCCTTTCAGGTTATGTCAATATAGGACTCGTTTTACTGTGGATATAGATACTTTTGTACCCGTTTCCTCCAGCATCTTCACAAGGTCATTTGCTGTTGTTCTGGGATTGATTTGCACTTTTCGCACCAAAGTACGTTCATCTCTAGGAGACAGAATGCGTCTCCTTCCTGAGCGTTACGACGGCTGCGTGGTCCCATGGTGTTTATACTTGCGTACTATTGTTTGTACAGATGAACGTGGTACCTTCAGGCGTTTGGAAATTGCTCCCAAGGATGAACCAGACTTGTAGGGGTCTACAATTTTTTTCTGAGGTCTTGGCTGATTTCTTTTGATTTTCCCATTATGTCAAGCAAAGAGGCACTGAGTTTAAAGGTAGGCCTTGAAATACATCCACAGGTACACCTCCAATTGACTCAAATTATGTCAATTAGCCTATCAGAAGCTTCTAAAGCCATAACATCATTTTCTGGAATTTTCCAAGCTATTTAAAGGCACAGTCAACTTAGTGTATGTAAACTTCTGAACCACTGGAATTGTGATACAGTGAATTATAAGTGAAATAATCTGTCTGTAAACAATTGTTGGAAAAATTACTTGCGTCATGCACAAAGTAGATGTCCTAACTGACTTGCCAAAACTATAGTTTGTTAACAAGAAATATGTAGAGTGGTTGAAAAACGAGTTGTAATGACTCCAACCTAAGTGTATGTAAACTTCCGACTTCAACTGTATTTGAATTATGAATCGTGTTTACCTGTATCCATGGCAACGGGCTCACAGAGGTTGAGAGGGATTGTCTCCACGGGTTGTGGCGGAGCCAACCTACAGACGGAATATCAATCAATCCATGAACCAATCAATCAATCAAGTGAACAGCCAAGCCATCCAATCATTCAATCAACGATACAGCTATTTAAGACCCAGTCCGATTTAGCTTAGTGTGATACATGTGCTTCCCTTAACACAACTGAACAACAACAGAATGAGGGATTATTGATGAATGAGTCCCTTGGGTGAGAGATATGGTAAAAGAGGTTAGACGAGAGAGGTTGACAAAGTGTTACTGAAAGCCTCATATGTCGTCTCTGAACGACCACTACCCTGATCCTTCAGAGCTGCGTTTCCCAGCCGCGACTGAAACATGTCATTTGTCAATATAATAAATCTGTCCGCTGAAGAAAAAAAATGGCAATTTCCAAGTGAACAGCTAGCTACTGTTCCGGGGGGAAGGCTATGGTTTGAGAGAGAGGGGCCTTGAGGCTTTTTAAGGGTATCTACTTGAGTGTGTTCTCCATCTAGGAGGTTGTATTGTAAAGTATAGGCCATGCATTTCTGTGGCTGCTGAAATGGCTTGGCAATGAATTGATTTGTTTTTAGAGTGGAATAGCAATCTGTGTGATGGAACTGTTAAAGTGCTGGATGGGGCTTTTCAAGAAGGGAATGGAACAGTGAGGGTTTTAAATTGGAGTGGTTCTCTGTAGTTTTGGAGCATCAGCGAACTTACTGCTTCTCTGGCTGGACGACAGCTATCTTCTTCTGCTGCTGGCCTGCAATCAACACAAAATAATAGGGTTTGCACTGTGTGTGTGTGTGTGTGTGTGTATGCGCGTGTGTGAGAGAGAGAGCGAGAGATGCGGGGATACTTACAGACAGGCTTCAGTGGAGGAGTCAAGAGGTAAGCATTGGTCTCACACCATCCTACAGGAAAGATGTCCATGGACTCCACATCCACAATACATTCAGGGACGGACTTAGGCAGGCCTGGAGAGGGACAAAAGAGCATGGGTTAAGACAGCTGTCCACACACACACACACACACACACACACACACACACACACACACACACACACACACACACACACACACACACACACACACACACACACACACACACACACACACACACACACACACAGGTCTCACCTTCCAGTCTGAGCCACAGCAGGCGACCCCTGACCTGTGTGATCTGAGCCACACACACCTCGGTGGGCCTGACAGGGTTAACGGCCTCCAGCCACATGTCTTTAACGAAGCCTCGGCTCAGCCACGCCTACACACACAGACAGACAGCCAGCCAATGGGATAAACAGTAGACATAACAATGGATCTTTCTGACAAGACTTAAGCCACACACATTGTCTGTATAATCGTTCATTTAAAAAGGTGCAATATGCAGAAATCGCTCAACCATTTCCTGGTTGCTAAAATTCTAATAGTTCACCTAATTTCATTTTGTGACAAAACAAGCAGTCATTGTGTACAGAATCATTGTACCATCTAAACCATTGTGAAATATATTTTCCATAACCCAAAATAGTCTTTTCAGCTGTTTAAAGCTGGTGTAAAAAAATGAAAGCTGTAAACACCAGTGCACATAGAACAGACCCAGGGCTTCTTAGACTTGCTTTCAATGATAATGACAGATCTATGACTGACATTTCTATGCGAATTTGGTCGGGTCGTCTAAAAAGTGACATAATGCAGCTTTAAGGGGGGTGGGCACAGGGACGACAAGATGGAGGAAGAGAGGGGAGGAGAGGGATGAGAGAAGGATGAGGACAGTGGGGAGAAGAGGCATGGAGAGAGGGAAGAGGAGAGGGATGGAGAGAGAAGGATGAGGCGAGGAACTGAAGGAGGAAGGATGCGAAAGTATCTTACGTCGGGGAAGCATGCGTCGGGGGCGGTCTCAGTCCCGCTCTGTTTCAGGTAGTCCGCCCAATCAAAGTCCTGGCTCAGGTAGCCCCTGGGCCGCTCTAGACCAATCCCGTTCTTCAGACACCACTGGACGGGGAGGATGCCCGGCGACTCAGAATGGCACACCAGGGACAGGGGTGTGGCCTCTTGAGTGAGGTCATCCACTGTGACCTGGAAGTAGTGCTCATTGTAGACCTACAGAGAGCCATTATTACCATGGCTGCATTAACACATCAAACACTTTTAAGGGTATGGCTAGGTTTGATACTGTTTGATGGGGTTTGATACTGTTTGATGGGGTTTGATAGAGTTGGCTAAGGTTTGAGATGGTCAGGTAGGCCCACCTGTGTGACAGATACAGGACAGATGTGGAACGGTTCCGACGGAGACACCATCTCCAGCTTCATCCCCGCCCGGAAGGAGTGCTTGGTCAAGTCTGCATGGTCCTGAAACAACCGGGTCACCATGGAAAACACGCACGTCTTTTAATGGTCACTGCAAACAGGCTTTCTTAACAAACACTAAGCAGTGGGATTAGGCTATAACATGAAAATGTTATTACTTTGATATTACTGACTAGTCTGCTCAACCGCCCAAATATGCTCCGAGTTAGATCAAATAATGCCTATGTGAGTCTAACTAATTGTCTGTGACAGGTGTGTTTGACCTATAGGGACAAATAGAGCTAGCTAGCGTGGCCCTTTGAAACCCACTGCCACCGAGGCCATCAGACAGGTCCAGCCAGATCACTTTCGTCTGTACGACAGGTACACACCCAGACTTAAGAGGGGCGTGGGAAAGACAGCAGCTTATCGCCACACACATACACACACTATAAAACACCCACACAGTAAACACAACCACACAATAAAACACAACCACAAAATAAAACACACCCACACAATAAAACACACCCACACAATAAAACACACCCACACAATAAAACACACCCACACAATAAAACACACCCACACAATAAAACACACCCACAGATAGGAGAGGTGTCTGAGCCATGTAACATAAACATTTTACAGTGACATTGTAGTTAATTAGCAGACGCTCTTATCCAGAGTGACTTACAGTTGGTGCACTCATCTTAAGATAGCTAGGTGAGACAACACATCACAGTTGTAGCAAGTACATTTTCCCTCAACAAAGTAGTTACTCGCAAAAGTCAGTGCTTTTGTTTACCATGGGATTTATTTATGATACTCTTTAAAGTATCATAAAAAAAAGAAGATTTTCTTTTCCTTCTTTTTTTTTGGGAGATGGGCAGTGACTCCGCTGTCCTGACATTAGGGGGAAGCTTGTTTGACCATTGGGGAGCCAGGACAGAGAAGAGTTTTGACTGGGTTGAGTGGAATCTGATAACAACATGATATTGTCTGTTAAATGACTGATCGTTACTCAGGGGTTTGACTACATTGATTAAGTGAGTATTTGATTTGTGTAACTGTTGAACAACCAGCCCCACATGGCCTGATAGCACACGCAGTAAGAACGGTCACGGGAACTGACGAACCTGCACAAGAGTACACATGAAGTTGGTTGTGTGTAGAAGCACTTCCTGTGTCACAGGGCTACTTCCTGTGTGGCTGACCCTCACCTTAAACACCTCCAGGGGCAGTGGGTTCTGCTGGGCCTCGCTCTGCGCCGCCTCCAGGGCCTCCTGCCACTCGAGGGCGCTCTTCAGGCCACGCAACTCTGAGACGAGCGAGAGATGACAGTCAGAATATGACTCTCTGAAACTCAGCATCAAATTAAAGACCTTACAAATCTCTCCCAACTGTTTATTTAAAGGGATATATTCAGCAATGGCTCACAAAACTACCTTTAACTTCCTTCAAACTGCATGCAGACATAAAAATGGTGTCCATGGGTTCATCGGACTCTGGGTTAGTAGAAAGGGCTTCATTGCCTACATCTCACACTATCCCTTTAAGAAAACCTCTCCCAGTGTTTCCCAAATGTCTTTTTGTTTTTATATCAGATGCCATTTAAAGGAATACGTCTTACAACCACATGACCCTCCCCTTCCCACTCTTGACAAACTGGCTTAACTGGAGCTACAGCTGAGACTGGATACACTGATATGGATTTCTATTGATCATTTGGAGAGGACATTTCTAAAGTTTGGTGGAGTTCCATTTTATGTTCAAACAGTCGACCGGTATATGTATGTCTGAAGGAACACATGTGTGTCATTGCAAGTGTGAGTGTGTTGCTATGATTGTGATATTGCGTGTGTCGCGTTCTATGGAAAGGCGTTTTTTGACAAAGTCATCAGCTCTGTAGAAGTTGAAACTGAAAGATCTCGAATATGAACAGAAGCCAACATGTTGAGTCATTCAGAGAGACAGACAGAGACAGAGAGACAGACACAGAGAAAGAGACACAGAGACAGAGAAAGAGAGACACAGCGAGACAGAGAGAAAGACAGCGAGACAGAGAGAAAGACAGCGAGACAGAGCGAGAGACAGCGAGACAGAGCGAGAGACAGAGCGAGAGACAGCGAGAGACAGCGCGAGAGACACAGAGCGAGACAGACAGAGCGAGACAGACAGAGCGAGACAGACAGACAGACCGAGAGAGACAGACCGAGAGAGACGGTGGTTTATGATATTGAACAGAGAGAAGGGACACTCCCAACTGCTCTGAAAGGTGTAAAACAGTCATAATGGGATATGATTCATTACATAATATGTAAATCCAATAGAGTTGGAGAGTCCTGGAAAGTTTCAGGTTTTTGTTTCACACCACCACTAAAACTACCACTACTACAGCTGAATGTGACCCAGAGCCCCTCCCTCCATGCAGATATGACCCCTTACCTGCTGGGGGCTCCAGTGACAGACGGTTCTCCTGAGCCCAGCCCAGTGGGCGGAGCCTCACGTCGAGGTAGAACAGCCAGGTGTCGTGGGCGTCGTCTTGGAGACCCACATGGCGCAGGCGGAGCCTCCCACCAACGTTCTGGGCGACGCGGACAGCCCAGTAGAGGGAGGGGTCAGTGAGGTCCCGTACCTCCATCACCGAACCCTCCACAATCAGATCCACTGTGTTCTTCCCCCTCAGAGGCTAGAGAGAAGGATGGGAAGATGGAGAGGAGAAGAGAAGAGGGAATTGATGGAAAGTATTCAAATCTGTGTGTACAGTGCCTTCAGAAAGTATTCACACCCCTTGACTTTTCCACATTTTGTTGTGTTGTAGCCTGAATTTAAAATGGATGGTGTCCCCCAGGGCTCAGTTCTAGGCCCTCTCCTCTTCTCTCTATACACCAAGCCACTGGGCTCTGTCATATCCTCACATGATCTCTCTTATCATTGCTATGCGAATGACACTCAACTACTTTTCTCCTTCCTCCCCTTTCTGACACCCAGGTGGTGACATGCATCTCTGCGTGCCTGGCAGATGTCTTAGCTTGGATGTCGGCCCACCACCTCAAGCTCAACCTCAACTAGACGGAGCTGCTCTTCCTACTGGGGAAAGCCTGCCGGCTGAAAGACCTCTCCATCACAGTTCACAACTGCAGTGTCGCCCTCCCAGAGTCCAAAGAACCTTGGCGTGACCCTGGACAACACCCTGTCGTTCTCTGAAAACATCAAAGCAATGACTCCATCCTGCAGGTTCATGCTCTACAATATCCGTAGAGTATGACCCTACCACACGCAGGAAGCTGCGCAGATCCTAATCTAGGCACTTGTCATCTCCCCAAACTCTCCCATGTCACCCTGCTCCTTCGCACACTCCATTGGCTTCAGGTCGAAGCTAGCATCGACTACAAGACCATGGTGCTTACCTACGGAGCAGCAAGAGGAACTACCCCTCCCTAACTTCAGGCTATGCTCAAATCCTACACACCCCAACCCGAGCACTCCTTTCTGCCACCTCTGGTCTCTTGGCCGTCCCACCCCTACGGGAGGGCATCTCCAGCTCAGTCCAGTCCAAGCTCTTCCAGAGCCAGCATCCCCCTAAAGTTAGGACAGCTGAAACTGAAAGTCCCTGCCCATCTTCTGAAAGCACCTGAAACCCTACCTCTTCAAAGAATATCTTTAAAAAGAAACAGAATAGAGCTAAGCACAGGCAAAATCCGAGAGGAAAAACTGGTTCAGTCTGCTTTCCAACAGAAACTGGGAGACAAATTCACCTTTCAGCAGGACAATAACCTAAAATACAAGGCCAAATATACATTGGAGTTTCTTACCAAGACGACATTGAATGTTCCTGAGTTGCCTAGTTACAGTTTTGTCTTAAATCGGCTTGAAAATCTAAGGCAAGACTTGAAAGTGGCTGTCTCGCAATGATCAACAACCAACTTGACAGAGCTTGAAGAATTTTTAAAAGAATAATGTGGAAAATTTGTCAAATCCAGGTGTGTAAAGCGCTTAGAGACTTACCCAGAAAGGCTCACAGCTGTAATCACTGCCAAAGGTGATTCTAACATGTATTGACTCGTGAATAATTATGTGAATGAGATATTTCTGTATTTCATTTTCAATACATATTGAAAATGAAATATTTCTGAAATCCTCTTTTCCCTTAGTCATTGTGGGGTATTGTGTGTAGATGGTTGAGAACAAAAATAAATGTAATCAATTTTTGAATTCAGGCTGTAAGACAACACAATATGGAATAAGTCAAGGGGTATGAATTCTTTGACTGCACTGCATGTGTGATTTCCTCTTTGAGAGGGAACTGGTATTATCTGGGGTGAAACTTCAGCTTAACATACAGAGCTCAACAGATTAGCTAAAGCTCTAAAATGTGTTGATGGTTAATACACGGGTGTCACCTACGCATACATAGTCTCATTATCTCTCCATCTCGTTCTCCGTCACACTCCCACCGAGACAGTACTCACCCCTTCCAGTAGGTTTGCTGGTGCGGTCCGTGAGCCAGTCAAGTCCTGGATGAGAAAATCTGTCCAGTCACTGTACTTCTCCTTGATGGCTACAAGACAGAACAGAGGGAGAGATAGACGGTCAAATATACTGTGCTGTGCTAGCAAAACTATACATGACAATGCATTTACATATATTAGCACCAGGCTAAGCAATGAACAACAGCGGAAAACAGTTAGATACAGAGCAGTCCACATAAACAGGTGTTGAGAGATACAATGGGAGCATGGTAGAAAAAGGCAGGCATGAACGAACACACACACGTTTCACCCTCTCCAGAGCCATTTAAACGGTTGGTTCCCGCTCATTTGCATAGGACATGTTTGTTTACTCCACTTTCTGTTACCCACAGTGCAACAGTAGTGATGTTTAATTCATGGTGCATCGTGGGTCTTGATTTTACTTTGACTCCCCGCTGACTAGTGACTTCCCACAGGCGTACACAGGTCTACCAAAGCCAGCACAGTATGAAGATGGGCAGAAACTGCTACTCCAATAGAAATCCCCGAAACACACTTCTAGGCGATGTCATGGCGACATTAGCTAAACTCACGCGTAGAAACACTTCATCGGGTTTAACGGTCGTCTCACACCGGACTGCGTATGTGCTGGCCGTCAAATCAAAGGCACTTCTTCGATATAAAGTTGTTTTTGACTCAAATTAAAACGTTTCAGTTTGTCACTTTCACGAGGTTGGAGAAATAACATGTTAAACTACTGAAGACATTGGCTCAAATCGAGGTTGTGCTTTTAGATTTCAAGAAAATGAACACTTAAGGCAGGTGCGTCAGACTCAAATCTGCGCAAGGGCCATATTGAAAAAAAACTCCCAATGATTTTGCAGGCCAGACACTGTCATTTGGCATGCAGCACGTTGGCAGTGCTTGCTGCGACTTGTAGTGCAGCGCATCGCGAGCGGTATGGAAGCGGGCCAAAATGAATTGACAACCCAAGTCATTACGCAGGCCTCGTGTTTGACACATCATTTTTCACTTCACTCACTGACTTCTCAAACCCCAAAAACCGGCCTGGTCTGCTTGGTCGGTTTCGCAATTGTTGTTCGGGAAGTCTCGCGATGTTTAGAGGCTCTGTGGTTTACAAACTCTGTGGTCCTACTAAATCACACACACAAATAGAGTAATCTATTTTTAAGTGATGAGTTATCCACCCCTCTCCAAAGACTTCTACATCTAATGCTCTAGGTTTACAGTCACCAATTGGACACAAAGATTCTGAGAATATCTGACTCAATGGGGCATGGTGAGATGAGTCACAGTAGAATGACTAGTGGCCAGCAGTAGCCTAGATCATGGAGGATTACACCGCTATCTGTTATTAAGCCACGCCACACTTAGAAAACAAATAGAATAATTCATTCCTATGGGAGAGAACAGAGGTATTTTCCCCTCATTTTATATTCTCTCATTAGTATATTCTTCTGAAGCCAGATGAGTCCGATTTAGAGAAACAGTCAATTAATTTTCCTAAAAACAAATCACTCTGTCTGTCTCGGGACATCGCGGATCCTTTTTTTCCATTCATGGTGCAAATACCGTTGCAAATAATGTCCCTCTGCCCCAGTGCATCTCTCCACACCACCCCTGGTTAATAATAGTGTTTTTCCCACACACACACACACACACTCACAGTGCTCCTGTTGATCTCCGGTGTGCAGAAATAGATAAACTATTTTTACAGATCCTCCTAGATTAGTCATCAAGCCATTTAGAATAGGCCACAGAGCAGAATGCAGGCTGCTGCTTCGGCATCTGAACTTCTGCCCATCCCCCTCTCCCTCCCTCTTTCTGTTCTACCTCCTCGGCTCCCTCCGGTCCAGAGTGTAGTTACAGTACTAGTTTGCATGTAAATTATATTTTTTGCTTCCTTTGCCCATCCTCCAGGCGATAGACACTGAGGCAAATCCTGACTTCCACAAAACAATAACTGCATAATTTACTTTGAAGAGAACCCCCTCTCCCCTTTTCTATCTTTCGTCTTCTCCCCTCCCCCAATCCTCTCCTCTCGTCTCCTAGCTTTTGCTATACTGGGAGACATCCAAACAAATATCCAACATCCAAAAAAACCATCTGATTTGCATATCCAACAACAAGCCATTGTGTAAACAGACAGTGAAGGCTAATTCAAAAGCGTATTTAAGAGAATCAAAGCGATTATTAAAAGAACAAGTCTGGCCTGTATCATGGCAGGGAGGGATGTTTTCATCTGTGATCACAGCAGTACAGCAGATTCTAATCAGGGCTAATGGGACCAAATTAGACGATTTATTCTCAGTCTCACACAGTGCTTATCTAGTCATTATTATTACAGTGGTATTGTAAACCACACGGAGATACAATGTCTATCTACCAAGTCTTCTGGGGGTTCTGTAAGACTGAATTAATGGTAGAACCACAGACACTATATCAGGGCTTAATATCTACCAGTAACAATCTAATGATCTACTGCTAGTACATAAGTACCCCATTGGTTAACCAGGTGGGTTGGCGACAACAAACGACCTTTTAGAAAAATGCCAAAATACTCAAAGTAGAAAGACAAAATCAACAGCAGAGATACAGGTGCATGTTATTTATAGTCAGAACTGTAGCTCAATAGTCACTGAATGACAGCCAACAGGATAGACAGGCTAAATCATGTGTAGGCGTTTTTTTTTTACGACAAGGGAGACACCCTAGCTAGTGATGTTAATGTAAAGCCATGTTGATGAGAAGTCAGGAGTGAATAAGAGACAGCCATGAAATATGAATTAACTCAGATGTGTTCACAGTAAGTGCGGTGAATTTACTGCCCCGGGACGTAAGGGGTTAAGAGTGTGTGTGAGAAGTGTGTGTAGGTGAGGTGGGGCGTTTGTAAATGGCCGCTATAATGACGTGCATGGCTAAACCTAATATCACCTGGGCTAGGTAGAGAACAAGACTGGCCCACACTAAATACATCCAGCAGTAGTTATATAATCATTATGAAAATGGACAAAAGCAAATGAGATTGGAGATGGGACTACACCCGTCCACACTATACTACACACCAAGTAAATACAAAGCGGTTGCAAATCAGGTGGTGGAGATGGGGACGATGGGTCATTTGGGTATCAAATCAGTCCTGGCCTGCTCTTTCTGAGTGCCTTGTGTAGTTGGCTTGTTTTTGACCAGGTTGATGCGAGTGTGTAGACCTTCCTGCCAACTAAGGATTCATTCATGCACTATTAAGGACAGAGGCAGGTCAAGAGTGTTCACACACACACAGAGCTGTGAAGTAGGCCTGAGCCTCATCTCAGCGCCTCCTCTCTAGCAGGTCCTGGCAGGAAGGAGTGAGTCTGGTGAATGCATTATGCAAATGACCTCTGTGGGGTTCTGAGAGGAGCGCTGTTATCACATGACTAAACTTGTGATACCTTCAAAGCTCCTGACACAAACCCACACAGGAACGCAAACAAACATGCACACACGCACACACACGCACACAGGGCTCGCAGATGCAGCCAAACATTTTGCTGTGGGAAACTTGAAATATTGTTACAATTCACATTTTTTCACTGCAATACTGATCTCTGTTTATTACCTATGCATAGTTACTTTAACTCTACCTACATGTACATATTACCTCGACTAACCGGTGCCCCCGCACATTGACTCTGTACCAGTACCCCCTGTAGATAGCCTCGCTTCTGTTCTTTTACTGCTGCTCTTTAATTATTTCACTTATTTCTCTTAACTGCATTGTTGGTTAAGGGCTTGTAAGTAAGCATTTCACTGTAAGGTGTATTCAGCGCGTGACACATAAAATTAGATTTGAAACAAGACAGGCTGAAGCCCCCCCCCCACCCCCCCGTCACTCAACAGGGAGGCAGCAGACAGTTTCTCCACGCCGTGACTGCTTCTCTCAGCATGTCACTGAACAGATTGTTCCAAAACAACAACAATGCTGCTTTCCACATTGCTTCTAAATATGAATTTTCTCTATTATAATAATAGTTTGTGAATCTTGCCAGTTAGTCTGAAGGAAACTCATCACTAATGCTACCTTTACTTAAAATGCACTAGCTAGGGCAAAGCAAACATTAGCTTTAATACAGGTTGCTACCAGTGTCGGTATAGATCAGCATGTTGATCAGCATGTTGTTTGTTCAAGGGCATGTTCTGAATCAGTTAGCCTATTCTAAAAAAGGTAGGTTTGTGGATCAGAAAACCAGTCAGTATCTGGTGTGACCAACATTTTCCTCATGCAGTGCAAAACATCTCCTTCGCATAGAGTTGATCAGGCTGTTGATTGTGGCCTGCGGAATGTTGTCCCACTCCTCTTCAATGACAGAAGTTGCTGGATATTTGCGGGAACTGAAACACGCTGTCGTACGAGTTGATCGAGAGCATCCCAAACATGCTCAATGGGTGACATGTCTGGTGAGCATGCAGGCCATGGAAGAACTGGGACATTTTCAGCTTCCAGGAATTGTGTGTAGATCCTTGCGACATGGGGCTGTGCATGATCATGCTGAAACATGAGGCGATGGTGGCGGATGAATGGCTAGACAATGGGACTCGGGATCTCGTCACGGTATCTCTGTGCATTCAAATTGCCATAATGCCATCGATAAAATGTCCGTAGCTTATGCCTTCCCATACCATAACCCCACCGCCACCATGGACCACTCTGTTCACAACTCTGTTGACATCAGCAAACCGCTCGCCCAGCTGAAACCAGTGGCCATCGAAGGTGAGCATTTACCGACTGAAGTAGGTTACTACACCAAACTGCAGTCAGGTCAAGACCCCGGTGAGGACGACGACTATTTAGATTAGCTCCCCTGAGACAGTTTGTGCAGAAATTCTTCGGTTGTGCAAACCCACAGTTTCATCAGCTGTCTGGGTGGCTGGTCTCAGACGATACCACAGGTGAAGAAGCCGGATGGGGAGGTCCTAGGCTTGCATGGTTACACGTGGTCTGCGGTTGTGAGACCGGTTGGACGTTTATCTAAAATGATGTTGGAGTTGGCTTATAGTAGAGAAATGAACATTATATTCTCTGGCAACAGCTCTTGTGGTCATTGCTGCAATCAACAGGCCAATTGCATGATCCCTCAAAACTTGAGACATCTGTGGTATCTGTGGCATTGTGTGCACATTTAAGAGTGGTGCTTCTAACTTTAAGTTAGGCGCACCAGTGCTACCAAATAAAAATATAAAATGTTGCACTCAGTGGCCAGTCTTTTTAGGTACACCACCCCATTCACATAAATGGTTCGCTCCTACAGACAGTGAGTCACGTGGATGTGGCTTGCTATATAAAAGCAGGCAGACAGGCATCGAGGCATTCAGTTACTGTTCGATTGAACGTTAGAATGGGAATAACTAGTGACCTAAGCGACTGAGCGTGGTATGATCGTCTGTGCCAGGCGCACCGGTTCTAGGCTCTCAGAAACAGCCGGCCTCCTGGGCTTTTCACGCACGACTTTGTCTAAGGTTTACCGAGAATGGTGCGACAAACCAAAAACATCCAGTCAGGGGCAGTCCTGTGGGCATCAGCTCGCTGATGAGAGAGGTCGAAGGAGAACGGCAAGAATCGCGCAAGCTAACAGGCGGGCCACAAACAGGCAAATAACGGCGTAGTACAACAGTGGTGTGCAGAATGGAATGCACAACTCGTCAGTCCTCGTCACGGATGGGCTATAGCAGCAAACCACACTGGGTTCCACTCCTATCAGCTATAAACAAGAAGCAGCTTCCGTGGGCATGCAATCCCGGTCCCTGTTGCGTCATGCTGATGGCAGAGTCAGGATTTGGCGTAAGCAGCATGAGTAAAAGTAAAGATACCTTAATAGAAAATGACTCAAGTGAAAGTCACTCAGTAAAATCCTACTTGAGTATAAGTATAAAAGTATTTGGTTTTAAATATACTTAAGTATCAAAAGTAAATGTAATTGCTAAGATATATACTAAGTAAAAGTATAAATAATTTCATATTCCTTATATTAGGAAAACCAGACGGTAAAAATTACATTATTTTCTTTAGAAATGTAGTAATGTAAAAGTTGTCAACAATATAAATAGCAAAGTAATGTACTGATACGAAAGAAAACTACTGAAGTAGTACTTTAAAGTATTTTTGCTTAAGTACTTTACACCACTGACAGACACACACGTTCTAAAGTTATATTCTGAACTCTGGCCCCCTTCATCTCTCTCTTCTCCTCCCCAGTTAAAGCAGAGCCTATAAACAACAGCGAGATTGACTACCATAGAATGTGTGTGTATGTAGGTATTTTATACTGCAACACATCTATTTGTATGCATTGTAGAAACTACTGGGGGCTAGCAAATTAGTTTGTCCCACTGGTGATGTGTAGAGGTGTAGTGACATGGTTTGGCGATTTAGATAGATAAGCCTATTATTTTGAATAATGAACCAAATTATTTAATATAGTGTATAGATCAACTAGTATAATGTGTGTCCATGAGCATTCTCTCCCGTGGCAAACTGTTATCGGAGGACAGGTCTATATGAAAGAAACTTATTAGCATATCACACCGTTAGAATGTCATACATTTGAGGATTCCATTAATACTTTGGGGTGTCTAAATCCAAAGTGTCACTTGGTGTTAGTTAATTTAAATGAAAGGAAATAACATGAGTAAAATGATTAATCATATCACAGTAAATATTTTTTTAAGGATTGATGACCATTTGTGGCCTCCATTTAAAAAAATCCTAATTTACCCAAGAAGGTATACTTGATGTTACCAAAATGTCATGCCCAAATGCCACTGTAATTCAAGAACCCCCCTAATACAGATAGAAGTGACATCTTTCCCTCCAAAATAATAGGTGGGGGAGAGGTGCAGAAATGGGGAAATACAAAGGTGCATGCAGAAAGACAGAGGGTGGGGGGGTATACGAGTCAAACAAACTCTGAGGCAACTTCCTGTAAGCTGAGAGGAAGGAGGAGAAGGAAGCACACATGCAATGCTGAGAAGGTTAGTGATATGCAGAATCCTTGGGACGTCCCTACCCTAAGCCTAACCCCTAACCTACCCTTAACCATAACCAAAAGCCTAGCTAACCCTAACAACCGCTTTAAATGTCAACTTCAATTGGGTGACGGAGTTGGACGCCCCAAGGATCCCATTTAGACTTTTCCTTGCTGAGAAGAGCCAGCAGGCAGGCAGGCGAGTTAGTCAGGAAGACTGATAGGGCTGCTTACCTTTTCTTAGGTAAACGTTATCTGAGAAACAAAAAGAAATAAAAAGGTAACTGTAACATAGAAACACACACACACACACGCAGGAATGCATATACGCATACACACACTTTGCTTGGCCTGATGCAAGAGGCTTGATGACAAATAGAAATGAAGAGGAGAATCACTCATTTGAATCACTAAGTATCAAGGAGAAAACAAGAGGAAAGGTTGCCTAAATGTAATCTAATATTACCTTCTCCGCTTAGTGAAAGACACTACAGCCTTCCACTCCCCACCTGATCCTGTTCTGCAAATACATGAGGTCTACCAGCCCTATTCACTGAGCCGCATACAGTAACTAGCAAACACGCATACAGTCACACCAACAGTCTGTGTCCACCTCTCATGCAAACCCTTATTATAGACAAACCCATAAACGCAAAATCTCTTGAGTCAAATCTAAACGAGAGTGTTTGTGTGCGTGCTATGGTGTGTGTCAACTACCCAGTCCCTTGGGTGTCATCTAACCCACTAAACATGCATGGTTATTACATGCATGGTCCATTTCATTGCCATTCAGTCCCTTCAACCCATCAGCTCTCTGCCAACACGGAGATACTCTATGTGTCTCTTGTGGCCACTCATGCTCCAGTGTATGTGTTAAAAGGTCAATTAAAGCTACATAAAAATCTAGCACATTTTATCCCCCGCTGCTGCAGTTTCTTATTAGGTCTTTTATTATTATTATTATTATATATTTTATTTTTTTTACACGGTCTTATTTGTACCCCGGAGCGAGATTTGCCACCAGGTAAAGATTGCGATGTGAAAAAAGTCAGGTAGAAGCAAATTCAGCTATAGTCTCCTTAACAAACAAAAAACACTCCCAAAAATCTACATAAATACATCAAAGCTCTGTTATGGAGGGTGAGTCATGTGGATGAGATGATCCGGTGTGAAAATGCCTCTTCTAGAACGGCCGCTGAAAGGAGGATCGGATGCTAAATTACAGATGCTAAATTATAGATGGGATTTATTTTTGACACGCTTTGGAAGGGGTGAAACAGAAGGATCAGGGGGTGGAAGGGAGAACGTCAGGTTAGCTAGAGCATTAGAGGTGGAGAAAGGGTGACTTTCTGTATTTAGCGTGGCTAATATTACATGAGGTTAAATTGAGTGTGTGTGTGTGTGTGCGTGTGTGTGTGTGTTCAACAAACTAAACAAGCTAAATAAACAATCACTTTATGAGCAACCTTCGTGTTCATCCAAGTCTACCTTGAATTAAAGTTGCTGAATGTATTTGGGTGTTAGTTGTGTGTTTCTGTGGGGAGGTTTGACTGGACAGTGCAGTCAGCTGTTATGTGTAACAAACTAAACAAGCTAAATAAACAATCACTTTATGAGCAACCTTCGTGTTCATCCAAGTCTACCTTGAATTAAAGTTGCTGAATGTATTTGGGTGTTAGTTGTGTGTTTCTGTGGGGAGGTTTGACTGGACAGTGCAGTCAGCTGTTATGTGTTGGCTGACTAGGCAGAATGAGCTCACTCTCTTATTGACACATGGGCTGGGCCAGGGCAGGGCAGGGTAGAGTGTCATAACAGGCTGAGACTGTGTGTGTGTGTGTGTGTGTGTGTGTGTGTGTGTGTGTGTGTGTGTGTGTGTGTGTGTGTGTGTCTCTTGGGACAGGGTGCACTGTCGGTCTGTGTGAAGAGGTTTTATTGGGGTCTCTACAAGCTACAGGTGTTTTATTATACTAGGAGGTCAGGTAAAGTCCAGCTACAGGTGTTTTATTATACTAGGAGGTCAGGTAAAGTCCAGCTACAGGTGTTGTACACTGCTCAAAATAATAAAGGGAACACTTAAACAACACAATGTAACTCCAAGTCAATCACACTTCTGTGAAATCAAACTGTCCACTTAGGAAGCAACACTGATTGACAATAAATTTCACATGCTGTTGTGCAAATGGAATAGACAAAAGGTGGAAATTATAGGCAATTAGCAAGACACCCCCAATAAAGGAGTGGTTCTGCAGGTGGTGACCACAGACCACTTCTCAGTTCCTATGCTTCCTGGCTGATGTTTTGGTCACTTTTGAATGCTGGCGGTGCTTTCACTCTAGTGGTAGCATGAGACGGAGTCTACAACCCACACAAGTGGCTCAGGTAGTGCAGCTCATCCAGGATGGCACATCAATGCGAGCTGTGGCAAGAAGGTTTGCTGTGTCTGTCAGCGTAGTGTCCAGAGCATGGAGGCGCTACCAGGAGACAGGCCAGTACATCAGGAGACGTGGAGGAGGCCGTAGGAGGGCAACAACCCAGCAGCAGGACCGCTACCTCCGCCTTTGTGCAAGGAGGAGCACTGCCAGAGCCCTGCAAAATTACCTCCAGCAGGCCACAAATGTGCATGTTTCTGCTCAAACGGTCAGAAACAGACTCCATGAGGGTGGTATGAGGGCCCGACGGCCACAGGTGGGGGTTGTGCTTACAGCCCAACACCGTGCAGGACGTTTGGCATTTGCCAGAGAACACCAAGATTGGCAAATTCGCCACTGGTGCCCTGTGCCATTCACAGATGAAAGCAGGTTCACACTGAGCACGTGAGCACATGTGACAGACGTGACAGAGTCTGGAGACGCCGTGGAGAACGTTCTGCTGCCTGCAACATCCTCCAGCATGACCGGTTTGGCGGTGGGTCAGTCATGGTGTGGGGTGGCATTTCTTTGTGGGGCCGCACAGCCCTCCATGTGCTCGCCAGAGGTAGCCTGACTGCCATTAGGTACCGAGATGAGATCCTCAGACCTCTTGTGAGACCATATGCTGACACATGCACATTTGTGGCCTGCTGGAGGTAATTTTGCAGGGCTCTGGCAGTGCTCCTCCTTGCACAAAGGCGGAGGTAGCGGTCCTGCTGCTGGGTTGTTGCCCTCCTACGGCCTCCTCCACGTCTCCTGATGTACTGGCCTGTCTCCTGGTAGCGCCTCCATGCTCTGGACACTACGCTGACAGACACAGCAAACCTTCTTGCCACAGCTCGCATTGATGTGCCATCCTGGATGAGCTGCACTACCTGAGCCACTTGTGTGGGTTGTAGACTCAGTCTCATGCTACCACTAGAGTGAAAGCACCGCCATCATTCAAAAGTGACCAAAACATCAGCCAGGAAGCATAGGAACTGAGAAGTGGTCTGTGGTCACCACCTGCAGAACCACTCCTTTATTGGGGGTGTCTTGCTAATTGCCTATAATTTCCACCTTTTGTCTATTCCATTTGCACAACAGCATGTGAAATTTATTGATAATCAGTGTTGCTTCCTAAGTTTGATTTCATAGAAGTGTGATTGACTTGGAGATACATTGTGTTGTTTAAGTGTTCCCTTTATTTTTTTGAGCAGTGTATTATACTAGGTCGTCAGGTAAAGTCCAGCTACATGTGTTGTATTATACTAGGAGGTCAGGTAAAGTCCAGCTACAGGTGTTGTATTATACTAGGAGGTCAGGTAAAGTCCAGCTACAGGTGTTGTATTATACTAGGAGGTCAGGTAAAGTCCAGCTACAGGTGTTGTATTATTCTAGGAGGTCAGGTAAAGTCCAGCTACAGGTGTTGTATTATTCTAGGAGGTCAGGTAAAGTCCGGCTACAGGTGTTGTATTATACTAGGAGGTCAGGTAAAGTCCAGCTACAGGTGTTTTATTATACTAGGAGGTCAGGTAAAGTCCAGCTACAGGTGTTTTATTATACTAGGAGGTCAGGTAAAGTCCAGCTACAGGTGTTGTATTATACTACTAGATACAGGTGTTGTATTATACTAGGGAGGCCAGGTAATTTCCACTACAGGTGTTGTATTATACTAGGAGGTCAGGTAAAATTCAGCTACAGGTGTTGTATTATACTAGGAGGCCAGGTAATTTCCACTACAGGTGTGAGTTCAGTATATGAGTTATAAAGCCACAGATGAAGAGGGTGTGTTTATTCACTATAGGCTAAGATGTGCGTTTTCAAGTGTAAAACGCAAATAAACTCAGCAAAAAAAGAAACGTCCCCTTTTCAGGACCCTCTCTTTCAAAGATAATTCGTAAAAATCCAAATAACTTCATGGATCTTCATTGTAAAGGGTTTAAACACTGTTTCCCATGCTTGTTCAATGAACCATAAACTATTAATGAACATGCACCTGTGGAACGGTCATTAAGACTAACAGCTTACAGACGGTAGGCAATTAAGGTCAATTATGAAAACTTAGGACACTAAAGAGGCCTTTCTACTGACTCTGAAAAACACTAAAAGAAAGATGCCCAGGATCCCTGCTCATCTACGTGAAGATGCCTTGCAGCATGCCTAAGGAGGCATGAGGACTGCAGATGTGGCCAGGGCAATAAATTGCAATGTCTGTACTGTGAGACGCCTAAGACAGGGCTACAGGGAGACAGGATGGACAGCTGATCGTCCTCGCAGTGGCAGACCACGTGTACCAACACCTGCACAGGATCGGTACATCTGAACATCACACCTGCGGGAAAGGTACAGGATGGCAACAACAACTGCCCGAGTTACACCAGGAACGCACAATCTCTCCATCAGTGCTCAGACTGTCCGCAATAGGCTGAGAAAGGCTGGACTGAGGGCTTGTAGGCCGGTTGTAAGGCAGATCCTCACCAGACATCACCGGCAACAACATCGCCTATGGGCACAAACCCACCGTCGCTGGACCAGACAGGACTGGTAAAAAGTGCTCTTCACTGACGAGTTACGGTTTTGTCTCTCCAGGGGTGATGGTCGGATTCACGTTTATCGTCAAAAGAATGAGCGTTACACAGAGGCCTGTACTCTGGAGCGTGATCGATTTGGAAGTGGAGGGTCCGTCATGGTCTGGGGCGGTGTGTCACAGCATCATCGGACTGAGCTTGTTATTGCAGGCAATCTCAACACTGTGTGTTACAGGGAAGATATTCTCCTCCCTCATGTGGTACCCTTTCTGCAGGCTCATCCTGACATGACCCTCCAGCATGACAATGCCACCAGCCATACTGCTCGTTCTGTGCGTGATTTCCTGCAAGAGAGGAATGTCAGTGTTCTGCCATGCCTAGCGAAGAGACCGGATTTCAATCCCATTGAGCACGTCTGGGACCTGTTGGATCGGAGGGTGAGGGCTAGGGCCATTCCCCCCAGAAATGTCCGGGAACTTGCAGGTGCCTTGGTGGAAGAGTGGGTCTGTGGAACTTGTTCAGTTTATGTCTCAGTTGTTGAATCTTGTGATGTTCATACAAATATTTACACATCTTAAGTTTGTTGAAAATAAACGCAGTTGACAGTGAGAGGACGTTTCTTTTTTTGCTGAGTTTATAAAAGTGTGTGTGATCAAATATCAACTCACCGCTCTCTGTGTCTGTGTGTGTGTGTGTGTGTGTGTGTGTGTGTGTGTGTGTGTTCCCAGGTGGTGTCCCTACCTTCAGGGGGTTGGAGGGTCTTGTTGTTCTGGGAGCACCAGCCTACTGGGTGGAGTTCGGCGGTCATGACATCACACCAGAAGTCGGCCTTACGGTCATCTCCATAGCCACTGAAGCGCAGCAGCAGCAGCTGGCCACAGGTGGTGACGATGGTGGCCACCCAATAGGTGTCTGGGCTGCTCTTATTGGCCACCTCCAGCTTCATCCCCGGCTGGAAGCTGCTCTGTAGGCTGATGTCCACCTGCGAGAACCAATCAGAGAGCACCATGTCATACAATAGCCCGTCCTCACTGACAGGTGAGCTTGATTATAATGGGCTTGCACTTAAGAGGTAAATCAAGTGCATTGAGCGAGATAAAGCACATCTATACATTGACATTCTAAAGTAAAATGACATCACAGGTCTACATGCAAAATGAGGGACGTCTGACTGGCTCGCTAAGCCGTGATTAACAGAGTAAAACACAGGTGGGCCACAAGTAATGAACAGGTATGACACAGGTGATTTCCAAAAGCTCCCCACCCACACTGTTTAGGAATCTGTTTGTTCACAAGGGTCAAGGGTCCTTTAACATTCCCCTGAACTTTCAACCACTTTGAATATCCTAAACAATCTGGCCTTGCGGACAGTGACTCAGAGAGAACATGAGGGCGAGAGAGAGAGAGAGAACATGAGGACGAGAGAGAGAGAGAGAGAACATGAGGACGAGAGAGAGAGAGAGAGAGAACATGAGGACGAGAGAGAGAGAGAGAGAGAACATGAGGACGAGAGAGAGAGAGAGAGAACGAGAGAGAGAGAGAACATGAGGACGAGAGAGAGAGAGAGAGAACATGAGGACGAGAGAGAGAGAGAGAGAACATGAGGATGAGAGAGAGAGAGAGAACATGAGGACGAGAGAGAGAGAACATGAGGACGAGAGAGAGAGAACATGAGGACGAGAGAGAGAGAGAACATGAGGGCGAGAGAGAGAGAACATGAGGACGAGAGAGAGAGAGAACATGAGGACGAGAGAGAGAGAGAGAGAACATGAGGGCGAGAGAGAGAGAGAACATGAGGGCGAGAGAGAGAGAACATGAGGACGAGAGAGAGAGAGAACATATATAAAGGGCTAGTACCAGGAAATGGATAATGTAATGTTTCAACCATAGCCACAGGCTGCACTCACACATATCTAAAACCCATTATATAAAACACAACACACAAATGCACGCACGTGCACACACTGCCTGTGTTACTGGAGAAAAGCCAACATCTTAGAACTAAAAACAATGCAAATAGCCTCATGACTTCCTGAGAAAAACAAATCAAATATGCTGTATCACACTGGATGGCTTATGTAAGAGAGGCAGAGGCGGAGAGAGAGACAGAAACAAAGACAAAGAGAGAGCGAAAGACAAAGAGAGAGACAGCGAGAGACAGCGAGAGAGAAAGACAGCGAGAGAGAAAGCGAGCCCACAAGGAATCCCTGTTTCAATTGGCACTAGGTCTGTTTAGAGCATGAGAGATATTTCACAGAATCACATTTTCAGGGGAAATCATGCTCTTTTTCCTGTGACTCAATCCACTTACCAACAACACTCCCATTCAAATATGATCATCTTTGATGTGTCCAACCGGGCAATCACATCAGCGCACCCCTCACGGACTTCCGTTCACACACAGAGCTTGAGCCCGCTTTACCTGACATCTATGAAATCAGTCAATGCCATTAAACCCACTGAAAGTCTACTTCCATACTGTACGCTCCTTTCTTTCTGCTACATTATGTAGGATTACTTATGCATTCCCTTTTCCCATAGTCCCCTGCAGCTGTGTGGCAGGCCTCCTTAAGATAGACAGCTGTTTCATCAGGCTTCACTACCACTACTGGCAGTCTGACACTACACCAGGCAAGACTGTGGAGTAGTGTAACATTCAAGGCAGGGGTATTCAACTCTTACCCAACGAGGTCCAGAGCCTGCTCGTTTTCTCTTCTACCTGATCATTAATTGCACCCACCTAGTGTCCCAGGTCTAAATCAGTCCCTTAGAGGGGAACAATGAAAAACGGCAGTGGCACTGGATTCCAGGTCCAGAGTTGAGTTTGAGGGATACGTGCCTTTTTCCCGTCTTTTTCCAACTTCCATGGAGCTTGAGTCATCATCTCTGAGTAATTGTGTGGGTTGTGTTCAATGCTAAATGTCACAGGAATTTACGTGTGTATGACGCCAAAATACACATGCACTATGTACAGCACATTGGGAAAGTGTTCAGACCCCTTCCCTTTTTCCACATTCTGTTAGGTTACAGCCTTATTCTAAAATTGATTAAATAAATAAAAATCAACCTACACACAATACCCCATAATGACATTTGAAAACAGGTTTAGAAATTGTTACAAAAAAAACATAAATACCTTACTACATACGTATTCAGACCCTTTGATATGAGACTCAAAATTGAGCTCTGGTACATCCTGTTTCCATTGATCATCCTCGAGATGTTTCTACAACTTGGAGTCCACCTGTGGTAAATTCAATTGATTGGACATGATTTGGAAAGGCACACATCTGTCCACAGTTGACAGTGCATATCAGAGCAATAAAACAAGCCGTGAGGTAGAAGGAATTGTCCGTAGAGCTCCGAGACAGGATTGTGTCGAGGCACAGATCTGGGGAAGGGTACCAAAAAAGGTCTGCAGCATTGAAGGTCCCCAAGAACACAGTGGCCTCCATCATTCTTAAATGGAAGAAGTTTGGAACCGCCAAGTCTCTTCCTAGAGCTGGCCGCCCGGCCAAACTGAGCAACCGGGAGAGAAGGGCCTTGGTCAGGGAGGTGACCAAGAAACCGATGGTCACTCTGACAGAGCGCTAGAGTTCCTCTGTGGGGATGGGAGAACCTTGCAGCAGGACAATCATCTCTGCAGCACTCCACCAATCAGGGCTTTATGGTAGTGGCCAGACGGAAGTCACTCCTCAGTAAAAGACACCACAGCCCACTTGGAGTTTGCCAAGCTTGTAGCGTCATATCCATGAAGACTCGAGGCTGTAACCCCTGCCAAAGGTGCTTCAACAAAAGACTGAGGAAAGGGTCTGAAAACGAATGTAAATGTGACATTTCCATTTTTTCTTTGTCATTATGGGGTATTGTGTGTAGATTGATGAGGGGGAAAAAAACGACTTCAATCAATTTTACAATAAAGCTGTAACGTAACAAAACGTGGAAAAAGTCAAGGGGTCTGAATACTTTCTGAATGCACAGACGCAACAATGAGGATGCAGGGTATGTCATCTTTGGTATGCGAGTCTCGGTGAACAGCAGTGACTATGAATATGTAACTATTTGAGTGTGGTCTTCAGCAGGTAAGTTATGCCTGAGCCTATGAGCGTAACTACACTGCTTAACATCATTAGCTAAAGTACATTCTCACTCAAACACGTTTAAAAGGATTTGCGTGATTGCCACTCATTCAATAACAGTATTTACAAGATGTTGTGAGGGTTATGGAAATGTAAACATGTGGTTTTCACTCACATGCTTAAAAGCGGTGTGGGGTGCAGCGGTCGCCCCCGTCTCCTCTAGGTACTCCTCCCAATTAAAGTCTGCCTCTTCCTCCATGGAGTCTGCGTCTGATAGGAAGAAAGCCCCGTCAATCATTTTGACTGCCACCAACCCAGTCACAAAACATAAAAATCACCATAAATACAAGCATAACAGCATCACACTCAATAATGACATGTTTTATTGAATTAAATAGCAAAAACAAATCGTTCAGTCAACATTCATACCGGTTATAGACTAGGGTGATATCGTCTATATGAATGCAGCTGCCACTGTATTGAAGCCAGTGGACGCAGTTTTCATCATTAATTGCAGGCGATAGGTTCAATACACATCCCTGCATTCTGTATTAAAGTTCGGTTCACACTGTGAACCCGAATGAACACATAAAATAAACACTAGCCCTATAGGCTTTGAGAGCTCCCGTGTGGCTCAGTAGGTAGAGCATGGCGTTTGCAACGCCAGGGTTGTGGGTTCGATTCCCACGGGGGGACCAGCACGGGGAAAGATGTATGCACTCACTACTGTAAATTGCTCTGGATAAGAGAGTCTGGTAAATGAATAAATGTCCAATTCAAATGCCTACGCTGTGTTGTAGGCTTATGTCTCTTCAGTAAATCTGAGCTGGATCTTTTTTCCAGTCTATTCCATTCAAACAACTCGAGCCTATGTGCACGTTGTAAATCAAAATTAACATCTTAATTGGCTCATTTCAAACTGTCCTTGGTGAGGCGCAATAAACCTGAATTGGGGGATCCTCCAGCATGGTTTAAATCTCCAGTTTGCCAACAGTTTGGCTTCCCAGTAGATTACAACGCCGATGGACAGAGAGGTGTGGATAAAACCGTATGTAGCCACGGCTCAACGAGAATAGCCTATGCAGCTGTCAACACCTCAAATATGTTGACACACACGCTGACATCCCCCCCAGTATACCGGCGCAAGACGGAAACGCAAAGAAACTTAACATCGTCTCACCTCTGCATTCAACCATTCCTTGGCAGCTGATTCTGACTGGGCCAAAGAAATTACAGGAGTGATAGGTAGACTATGTTTATATTTTTGGAGTCTTTGGTTTATAGCCTCAGATATGCGCCCATTTTCAGTGGTTGATAACAGAGGGAATCAGCACCTCGTGATAGTGCTCGAGCCACGTTACAAACTTCCCTCTTGCACTCGTTTCAGCAAACAGCTAGTACCCCGCTCTATGTAAGCAAGCCAAAGCCTTCAATGAATTGGCCAATGCACATTGTGAAGGCACTTAACAGTGACAGCCCATTACATTACCCCGGAATGGTTGATGTCCCATGCTACAGACAAGCCCTCTTCATCAGAGTCACAACTGTGCATCTGGCACTTAAGGAGGCAGTGTCATGGTGCGAACGTAACCAAGTGGGAAGTGTTAATTACTAGTGGGAAACTCGTCTATCATCCTGAGCACCCACTTCTCCGACATGGTGACCTCTGACGTCACCTAGTAAGGAAATGGCCTTTAAAACAGTATTTTCTACAGTTAAAATAAATCCATTATTGTGGTTTTTGAACTCTATAATTTGTTTACAAGCATGATAGTTGTACTTTCAGTTTATAGTTGACGCAGCTTGTTGGCCACTAGCCCATCTGCATTTATCAGCGAGTTCAAATAACATGAACGCATCCAACTGGTATTTACGACTTCACAACTGGTACATTTCCACCTCCCACATGGTTACAAATGCAGCATCAGAGTGGAAACTTGACAGGCACAACATAACAATCCTGTCACAACAGACAACGCCAGGAACATTGTGAATGCTGAACATTGAGAATGGCATTTCATTTTCCGCTGTACTGACACTGAACCGTGACCCCAACACCGCAATACGTACCCAACTGTGGGTTTGGTGAACCGTTACACCGCTACTTATAGAAGTAGGAGATACCAGACCCGGTCTCAGGGATGGAGAACTCTGGAGAGCCCTTCGATCCCCACTGAGTTGGCTAGATCTGATTTCAGTTATTTTGCACCTTACGTGTGGAATGATCCCCAACGCACTTTAAAACTGGAGGAATTTTTGCCTCTAGGGCACTTCAGACAGCTTTTAGGGGACCTGTTTTACTGGATAATGTGTTTTTTATGATTGTGTTTTGCTTTTCATGTATTGTTGTGTAATAAGGTATATTTGAATGTGTATATGGATGTGTAGTTTAATGTGTATGTTGTATTTTTATGTGTATTCAAGAGACCTTGTTCTTAGCATTGATTCCCTGTCAAAATAAAGGTGAAATAAAATTTGAATAAATGACAATGCAGCGGAGAAAAAGCAATAGGACAGGAATAATGTTGTAAACAAAACTGTATATTTCCTCAGTCCCTAGCGAAAGAGTCGAGTGGAATACAGTTTGCGTGGAGTGGGAAAAAATGTGTACGCCTTCATTCTGCAACGATCAAAGTCACCGTGTAAACAGATACGTCATAATAAGCATAAACAAAACATACGGATTTAATGAGACAAGCAGGGTGAGATCTGATCACACCAATGTAATTTCTCTAAATCTATGGGGAAAAAAACTTTATAAACACAGCAGGAACCAGCTGAAACGAAGTTTAGTCTCTTTTCAACCATTCAAAATTAGGTCACTTGAAAATGTATCTGATCTTTAGTGAGTTTCATCTGTGTGTGTGTGTTCCAGGTCTTACGTAATGGCACTAATGTTTCTCCTCAAGGTGAGAACTGTTTAATTTGCCCGTGGGAGACTATTACTTGGACATGGTATAATGTGTCTTCTGTGTGTGTGTGTGTGTGTGTGTGTGTGTGTGTGTGTGTGTGGGAGAGAGAATCTGCATCTCTTGTTCCTGCTGTGTGGTTTCTCCTCTCCAGGCTGTGTCTCATGGGACTTAGTGTGTGGGACTTAACCTGCACTAATGAGAGAGAAGAAACTACCGGTTGTTGTAGTCGGTGGCTTTCTGAAAAGAATCTGCTAGGCTTGCTCTTCTCCCTTACACATAGCAGTGTGTGTGTGTTCACACTCCCCATCCCCAGACCTTTACAAAGGCTATGACGTCATACCTTCCACTATCCATCTCAACCTGATTCAAAGGGGTCACGTTACGAACGCTGCTTTTAACAAAAAGTAACCTTGTCATTCAAGCGTATTTGAGATTTAGAAAAGCACTTTAAAAATCCTTTCAAATATGTTTTATAATTAAAAATATGTCAGATCAACCGTGGTGTTGAGAAAACGCTCCTAGGTGAGTTGTATTTCCTCTTTCCTGTCCGCCCAACAAAACTTTCCAGTTTTCTATTTCTTTTAATCCGAGTTCCACTTTTCAAGTCTGTTTATCTGATAAGAAGCACCTTGTAGGGCTGAACAGAACAAGGAAGTGAACACAGGAAAACCCTGACAGAGAAACTAACTATGACTCCACAGTCAGCTCATACTTCCCCACACCACTGACCAGGTAAACTGGACCAGATTCTCTCACAGCTTGACACAGTGGCTGCTGCAGATTCATGCTGAATAATCCAAACCTAAAAAAAAATAGCCCTGCACTACATGCATTCTGAGACCTTGTTATAGGTCAATAATGGTGTGGCATGTAAAAAGGAATGGGAAAAATTGGAAAATGGCTGCACAACCCCCTGTTGCGATTGTGATACAATGGAGATGAGTGGTTGTGCCCTTCACGTGTCATCAAAACAATGGAAGACAAAAAATGAGGAAGGGATCCAAGATTAAAAAGCGTAGGTAAAATCCCTCACCTGAGTGCACCCGTTCTTCTCTCCCATTGGTCGGGCTGTGGGATTTCCCCGCGGAGAGAGCCAACGGCCTGTCCTGTGGGCGGGACTGCATCCTGCTCTCTCTTCCTGGTAACCTTTACCGTTTTACCCTTTGTCCGTCTGTCTTCAGACTCCCCAGTCTTCACTGCATCTCCCTCATTCCTCCACTGTGTCACACAAAGGAGGAGTTAAGTAGGAATGGAGCATTAAAATCCATACCATTTCCATCTAAACAATGACCACTATAACGAAAGACAATACGGGCATTTATTTCAGACCATACAGATGAGAAAAAAGAAGAAACCCGCACACTGCTCTTGATATCATCACTGCTCGTTATTAAGCTTTACGCATCGGCCTCACGGCCTTCGTCAGGGCTTGTGAGTTTTTACATTTTTTATTAGCACCCTTATGCAGACTTAGCTCCACCCACATTCGTTCCAGGCATCGAATGGGGTTGGAGTCGAACAATGTGCATTTCATAAATATTGTAATAAATTGTGTACATAAAACGCATTTAACACGTCTGTAAAACCACAATGAGCACATCGACTCACCGAGCAAGTTTTCATGAATCATTGGGTACATTGCAAGAAAAACAGAGTCATCTGAAATAGGGGACATTAATTCATGTTCACATTTACAACATATATAGGTATTTCATCATTAAGACCTTTTGGGAATGTCTGGAGGGTGAAAATCCCAAAACATTCTCTTTTGCTCAGAGTATTATTTATATCACCTCCCCTGTCTGATATCTTAACTTTCACTATGCCACAAAATCTAAAAAAAGGTAGAAATGTCATGTTTCAGGTCATGCGACTGGATAATCCCTGTCGTTTCTCCTGATTGAACTTGTATGTTCACTAATTCTCTGTTTGAGAGAACGAGAGGTTTTACCTACAGAATAGCCCACCATACAGAAGGGATAGCCTCTGTTCTACTAATTATATTTGTACAGCATAGAATACCTGCTCAGCACAGTGCATTTCTACTGTATGCCTCTGCTTGGTACAGTCTGCGAGAGCAATGTGCAGTTTCTGCTGTCGTGGATTTGCATACCTCAGCACAGCTCTTCAGCCACAAGAGATAACCAATCACAGTTGAAATAAGGTAGAAGAACAGGACTGACACAGCAGAACCTCATAAACCCATGCCACAGAGATCAGCGTTACATAAACCATTACGGAAGAAGAGGTTATTTCATATGGCTTGAATCGCTCGCATAGGAATCATAACACTTAGTCATAATTTACTCATACTTTTGTTTTATCTACTAGATCTTAAGAGAAAAACAAACTAAATATGCTCCTATTGTTTTTCCACTCTGTCTCTTTCCCAGATCACATGGTTACATTTGGGATATTTTGGGATAACTGCCATTTCGCTCAGCCTCCGCAATGACTCACTGGAACTGCACGCACTTCCATCAAATGTTCAATTAACACTGATTCATAGAGCAGATTCATACCAATGCCCTTCAATCAAACTAATACACAAAAACAACTCTCTGCAGACTTCGCAAATTTGCCTCAGCATTCAAATCCCCATTCAAAAGAGCAATAGGCAATGTTATGTGCTTGTCATCAGGCGTTTTTTATAGCATGAGGAACATAATTGGCAATGCATTGAAATCAACTCGTTGCTTCATTGCATAGCTGTGTCCTTTCACGACATGTAATCCTTCTGAATGTGTCCTCCGTCACGCAGGGATCCAAACACACATCTATCCATAGCGTAAACAACAAGCTGGTCTAATTGGACTCACATGACGCTGCCCCCTGTCCCTCTCCACTCAGCCTGATAGTCCACATCCTCCGGGACGCAAACATAGGATCCATCTACTGACTTCAGACCAGAAACTATCAGAGATCACAGGCAACAAGGTCCATTAAATAACTAAAATGTAGTATAAACCACAATGTCTAAGACACAAATCAGAGAAAATCACAGATTTAGAGAACCGAGCAACTTGTCTCACAGAGGGTCACTTATCCCAGAAATGTTCTCACTGATTTAAATCGAAAATGTTCACTATTACAGCATTCAGTCAGGAGGATCTAAGGCTGCATGTACACAGGCAGTACAAATCTGATTTTTTTCCTCTCCCACAAATTGTTTTTTTTGGACCAACAGCAGCCTAACTAAACCACTAAATGAAAACATATTGGTCCATACTGGTCCCCAGCATCCCAGTGAGCAGCCCAGATTGGATCCTGGGGATTAGGCTGATCTGTGTGTTAATCTGAGACGCAGGTCTTTCCTGGTTAAAGCCTCATCAGATTGAGATGGTGGGGGGCGGTGTTGTGGGTTAGCCCTGATGAGTCCAGTAGGCACCACACGCCGTCCCTTAGCTGCCTTTCTCTAAAACCCCAACCGGGACAATAGAAAGACATAATGGGGAATTAGCAGATTAACTAACACTATTTGGGCTGGGTGTGTCCTTCCTTATTTCCCGTCATGTTTTTGTTTGTAGGTATCAAAATTTGACACAATTTATCCTGTGAAGATTCTGTTTTATCACTCACTATGTAATCTACAATATCACATCCAACGAAAGATTTCGTGATTTATCAGTATCTATGATGTATTAGTATAATATATCAGTAGAATATAGTGTCTTGTCTCTATGGCTCATCTAGCCTGGTGTGTTCCTTAAACAGCCTGTGATGCTGTGTGAGATCAGCTGACTGAGATATTTAAAAGACTGAAGAGCAAACAACTGCCCCAGGCAGACAGACAGACAGGCCACAATGCACAGAGGCAATGAGAAAACATACTAATGGGCAGCCTACTGCCTACAACAGCAGCTTCAGGCAACTTCTCCAGCATCAAGCCATTGTTTGAGTAACATCACACCAGAAGGTCTATATGATTACTTTTCTAAAAACTCAAAAATAATCTAAAATAGATGGAAATGGATCTTGTTTGATCTTAATCCAAATTTCATGTTGTATAATATATCTTTATCTTCTTTGAAGAAAAAACATCCGATGTAGGCCAATCATTGGACAGTTTGCGCAGAGCACGTTGTGTCTGTTATGATGACTTATGCCACGTGACTCATTATCTCTTCTTCAGACATTGAGTTGCTCATGATCCCGTCAAAAAAAAAAAAAAAATTGAAACTCCTGTGATTCATTCATCCATACACCTCACTGAACTCTTAGTGGAGAAAACGAAATGTGGCTTTCTTTACATTGCAATTAATCTAGTCAGAAAAACACTTCCCATGAGCAATTAGCCTGGGAATGTGGTTACCTTGCCATGATTTCACCTGAAACTATAGCAGACACCTTTGAACTGACGATGTCAAGTCACAACCTTGACCTGATGACCTAATACATCCGTTTTCCATATCACGTTGTTATGTAAATCACCGTGAAAGATGTGTTAGTAATGTAAGTTGTTCTTGGCTAATACAATTATCTGTCTTCACTCACAAAGCAGAGCCAATCCATCAATGTTTTATCTGTTCTTCCTTTAGAACCTTATCAGGGATTTACATACAATGGCATGTGCTTTCAACAGATCGATTACGAACGGCGCTGAGGAGTACATGAATAAAACCATCAATAACCATGCATCCTTGATCATCTACCCCTATACCAGATTCCTGGACATTTCATAGGGTTTTACTGTAAAGAGGCGAGATCTTCTCCGTGATGTTGCTTGCTTCCTTCCATTCCATCTAGGCTACACCAGTACCAAGGCAAAACGATCTCACATGAGAGTCACCGACGGAGAGCCCCCGACCTGCCGTATGTTTTAGGGTTTTATGGCAATAGGCAGCCTGAATACGCATGAGAGTGCACATGCACATCACTGTTCATTCGGTAACGTGGCTTTATTTTTATATTCATTGTGGAGCCAAATGTAATCCCGAAGAGGGATCATCAGAATAATGCGCAGCTAAACTCCGCATTTGCTGACCGCCCGCAATAAAAAAAATAATAATGAAATGGATATATGCGCGGTTTAACCCAATTAGCAACTTCGTCATACAAATTTGGCATAACGTCGGATTGGGAGAATTACCTCGTGCAATTTTACAATCATCAAGATTGGATGTTAAAACCTTGATGGATGATTAAAAAGACAAATGGAACCGTTCATCAGACCATTATTCTATGTCTACTAAATAACGATAAAAAAATAGATTGTAACTGCTAATGCTGATAAAGTGAAACAGGAAATGTAGCTAGGCGTACTGTGCATTTGTGGGATACGGGTGTCGCCGACGTCCTCTCGGTGCGTTACACAGTCAGTCATTTGTATATGGCACTTCGCTAATGTACTTTGCACACAAAGTATTGCAGCGGAAAAAAACTCTAACGGTATTGCTAAACGTCCACTTCCAATTTAATTCATTAGAGCTTGTTAATGCGCATCAAAAGAAACTGAAACTGGACGTTTAACTGTAGTAATTTTATTTTTTCCTCATTCAAAGATTTTACATGCAGTTTTACACACCAAAACCCGCCATGTTGAAAGTGGTTTGACATATTGGCAATGTCCGGTATTTTCCGATGCCTTTGCGCACCTATGTGTGGAAAAAAACGTGACACACCTACACGTTTAAACTGTAAATATGAACATTTAAAATGAAGTCAGGGGTGTGAATTTATGAGCATTTCACAATTTTATCGTTTTTAGTGGAAAGCAGACCGTTAGATGGAAATTCATTTATCAGGCTTATTGAAATATGTTTTTCCTACGCACGGCAAGCATTAAAATAAATGTTTATGTAACCAATTTATTTTTGCATCAAGGTTTATATTAAATAAAGAAAAACAATCATACTAACTAAATTGAAAGTGCCACGAAGCGACGTTCTAACCGCATGTGAAAGCTATAATTACGCACGTAAAAACACTTTGAACAACTTGGCTCCTGAATGCGCCAGTATTTATGTTTCTAGAGAAACAGCCTCGAGTAGGAATGGTTAAAGGTTTTAGCCAGGAAAAACCTTTCACTGTAGATATTTCGTCGAGAAAACGACGGCTCCAGATTAGTAACCTACATAAATATTTAAAGAAGCGTCAACCTGTCACCTGTCTTACCTTAATGATGTTTTTTTCGCGTCTAATTTGCGAGCCTTTTTCGCTCGGTGGAAGCCAGCGAGCGACGTCTTTCAACTGCACAGCACAGAGCTCGTTCCAATATGGCATCCCACATCTGCGCATGTCCAAAAATCTTCAGATTATTTTCAAGCCAACTCCTTCAATGACCTTTAGTGCAGTTACGAATTTTTTTCTGACAATTATAAATAGAATGTCGAAGTAGGCTACCCACCCCCATATTTTAACCCCTCGGTCTTTCATAGTTTAAATACACAACACATAGATGTTGTTACCAGTGTGTTTACACAATGATGAAGCCACTATTTTTACACTTCTAAACAATTTTTTTATTTTATCTATATTTAACTAGGCAAGTCAGTTAAGAACAAAATCTTATTTACAATGACGGCCTACCACGGCCAAACCCTAACCAGGACGACGCTGGGCCAATTGTGCGCCGCCCTATGGGAATCCCAATCACGGCCGGTTGTGATACAGCCTGGAATCGAACCAGGGTCTGTAGTGACCCCTCTAGCACTGAGATGCAGTGCCTGCATCTGCGCCACTCGGGAGTCCAATTCATGATAGATGTAATGACATTTCCGAATACGTTTTTTATTGTCGAAACTAATTGTTTCATTGTTTTAAAAATGGGAATATAGGCTATATTCTATTAAGGTTGTTTTTACATGTGAAATATAAGTGTCCAATACACAAATCCCAAAAGAAGCCAATAGGCATACTGTATAGTCAAAGATAAAAGCCTGTTTAAGCCTTGAGCCAAAAATGCTTGTCTAACAACTATTTGACTTTCAAATAAATGAACGAACGTATAGGCCTATGCATGTGCTACCCCCTTCTTCGAGAATTACATTGGCACTGTTTCTGACTGTTACAGTCGTGTCTTGACATACTAACCTTTTCTTTCGGTTAATTGCGTGTTTTTATAAAGAATTATGCTATTCAACATATAATGAAACGTAACTCAAAGTTTAGTGTGCACGAGAGACGGTCTTACTGATTACAAGGGAATTCAGTGTCACATACTGCACAGAAGTCGTATTTATTTAATGGTATTGATTTAAAAGATAAATTAAAAAGGTATCGTTTTTTAACAGCTCAATTTGTGTTGTTTTTGTAATGTTAGTGCATAAAGTCGAAACTGTTTCCGCCTGACTGAAAACTGAAAACGTTTATGCACTTTATTAAAACACTTAGAGCAGCCTACATGAGATAAAACCATTGACATTCATTGATAAGCAATGCATTGATAAAGGTGAGTATCTCATGATCATTCTGTCCGTCAACCAAACCCTTGTATTCATGGGGTCCAGAAGCAAATGGGGGTATAAGGGCTTCATATGGTCCCAGTTCGGCCCATGTCTCCAAAGTCCCGAATTGAAGGCAACTCAGCAAGGCATGAACATTTTAAGTTTCCATGAATTGAATTTTATTATCAACCAATATATGATCAGGGTATCATCTTCATGACTATGTAACAAAAGCATCGCATTCAATGGATATTGCATTAGAAGCAGGCCTATTGTCCTGTCACGTTTTTGGAATGTGCCTCATGTACTGAAGTAACTGTCATCATTTTATTGCTCTCACTTATTGACACATATTTAACATGGCTACTCTATTTGGAAGATTGTCCATTTCATCAAATAATTGTTATAGCGTTCAAGCATTACTGTAGTCAATACTATCCTCTAGTGGCAGAGCGTGTGTAGGCCCACTCGCCAACTGAATGGGAATAGACAGACATGATGAGGGTATAAAATATAACTCATTTAAAACTGTCTTGAACTGGGTATCATATTTTATGAGGATATTCTTTTGACTAAATACATGTACATAAAAAATATGTATGATTGTTTGAAAACTATAGTTACAACAGTGTATTGTGGAGGTTTTAGGCCTGTAAAATGTCAGGCTATAATGTTTGGTATAGACTGTGAGTAAATCAATTGTTTTAAATTGCGGAACAATAATGCAAAATCTAAATTGCGCAATATAGACCTACTTGTTGGATAATGATTTTGGGAAACCCTGCAACCTCCTTCGGCTGTCATCATCCCATAACAGTGCTAGAATGAATGAGCATCATCTTCCACTTGCAACTCAAACAAAAAGGCAGGCAGTCACTCAGATAGGCCTACCGAATTGTCTGAGTTGCCTATCCACCACCGGCCTCATCCATACTCCTCTGATGAAGCGAATGCCTCTCGGCGGCTTCGCGCCTCCGGGTCCATCCCCGTGGAGGGAAGTGTGCGTGTGCACGTGGTGGTGAGGTGCTGGTAACAGATGGTTGGTTAGAAACGCGCGGTTTAATCTGCCAGAGAAGAGGCTTTAACAAGTGCGCGGGGGAACGGATTATCCCCCACGTGCGACGCATGCATTGCACGGGCCACTGCCCTTTGTCTGTGTGCCAGTCAGAAGAAAAGTGATGGTTTGTCTCTACAACTCAATAACTCCCAAATTCATCTAGCCTGCCTTGACAATGACCATGGAGTAGGCCTATCATAAACCATTGGATTGAATGAAATGCCATAGGCCTATTGCAAACCCATAGGCTATGGCTATTGATTGAATAAGTAATTAATCAGTAATTAATTAGATGCCAACTTCCTCATCATTCCATAACTGGACAATAGTGGCTTCATGACTAGGCACTAATGCACACAGCCCCTTAATCTCCAACTAAAGGCCATTCAAAATCCGTTTTGCTTATTAACACTTGAAAGGCTTTGAGGGATCCCACTTTGAGCCAATGAGCAGTTATTCTGACTGCAAAATAACAGTCTTATAAATACATTTCACATACTATTGCACAAATAATCATTTGGTTGTGTGTTATGAAGGCTTGGGTAACATTAGAGTATGTTACCCAATAAAACAAATCAAAGAGCATTTTCATCGGTTTATGTTAGTGTAGGCTATCTGTGGTGCACATGGAACAGTTATTCTTGGAAAAGGTGATATTTTGAAATAGAGATAATCTCTTACATTTTTTTTGTTATTTGGCAAAGGTAGGTGTTTTGGAAACCTCATAATCTGCTCTTTCTGATAGTATATAGAAGTCAAAGGGTCTTACCTGCATGTAACTCTGTAGGAGCCTCAGAGGATTTGAAAAAGTCACTTTTTGGTGCTCTGTTTCCCTGCCTCTGTGTCAATTCCAACTAAACTGCAATGTCTCTTCATATTCAATTTGACAATTGACAATATTGTCACCCATCAGATTATTGCCAATTTAATTTTGTATTTAGACTAACTCTATTATTATATTTGTGAAATAATTTTCAATATAGATGGGCCATCATCAGCTGAGCAGGCTGACTGCTGGTGAATGAGAAGAAGAAAGAAATACATGACCTTTAAAAACTGGATATGACACAAATTCTGTTTCTGATCTCGAAATTCTAAAAACAAATGTATGTGATAAATATACTTACTTAGGAAAAGTAAATGACGGAGGGTGGCATTAGTTTAAAAACGGCAGAGATATTTCAATATAATTAACATGCAGTCTAAATGACTACCTCAACGCTTCCACTATTGTTGTCTCTCATCATGTGTAGGACACATCATCTGACTGCTGTATTACAGATAATTCATATTACAAAGGTTGTCCATTTAGATTAAATTATAGCCTAAACTCTATAGCCTACATGTGATTAGAACGTGGTAACTGTTAAAGAGTATTTCAAATGGCGCTTGGGACATTGGATGGCCCCCTACTGCGGAGACAGGGGCGCGTGACTGCATTAACAAAAGGAACAAAGACCGCCTGCGCTCGCAGAGAGATCCAAGGAATTCAACAGCAGGAGGTGACGTCAGAATCCCGCATTTTGCGGTGTTGTTGCTTTCAAAAACATTTGATATGGAGTAGAACAATTAACCCTGTTCCGAACTTTAGTTTTCGCATTTTCGGGGACTTTTTATTTCGCAAAATACTTTTGTTTTAACTTCACGAGAGAGACATTGAGCAGTGATAGCATGGCAAATACGTTGTTTTGTTTTTCTTGAGTATATACGGAATTTCTCCTCGCAAACAACAGGGGAAGTGCCCCCTGTCCTTTGTCTGCCACGGGTGTTTTTAAAGTATTCGACATGGACATTTACGGATACAATGGTGTTTTCTTGGTCAAAAGACTATTTAATAACGCAGCTTTTGAGATTTCGAACATGTCAGACATTACGAAGGTGAATCCTCAGGGATGCGATAACGGGGCTTTGACAAACAGATTCGGAGTCTTGATTCAAGGGTTGCTGGCCATAGTTGCCTTCAGCACATTGATGGGTGAGTATCTTTCACTAGAGAACGTAACAATGTTTCAATTGTTTATAATTGTTTAGGCTAACCTATTGTTTCGATATAGCAGATCATGTTTCAAATAAAATACTTAAAAATCACTTCTAAAGGGAACATCAAGGGTCTGCTCAGCCAAGCACCGCACTGGTATCTACTGCAGAGCTACACTCTCCATCTATGAGCACGTGGCAGTTTGTTTGTTTATGCTATTTGACGTTTCTATCCGATAGGCTGCTGTTGCACTTTATAAGGCTGATAATACATATATTATTATATTATAATTCCATTTAAATAGTATATTATAAGAATGTTTCCCATATCCTTTTATGTGCCAGGTATAAAATATTAAACGCCGCTGGTAACCATCATCAGTGGCACATCAACACAAATGTAAACGATCTCGAATGTATCATATAACTATTAGACTATTGTAGACTTATAAACTACTTGTAAACAATCTATAAACCCGTTTCATTTGTATTATTCTTATTATTGAAATGCCTCTTCAAGACGGGGGTGAACGTTTATGCTGTATGATGGAAACAAATGTTTTGAGAGGGTGGCCATAAAATCATACAGAATACATTCATGCCTTTTTGAATATAAGAGAATAGGCTCTCAGTCTATATCTCTATCTACAGTGAGATGACATTTTGTAGTCATGTACTTTACAACAGAGGGATTTATGAGAGAAAGGGGTCAGACTCTAAAGGTGAGTGGAGGATCAATTAGCTTTGACCTCCTCACAGTTACTTATTAGTAAGAATATCAATATTTAGCCAACAGTGCGTGTGTATGCATGCATGTAAGTACTTTATCAGCCAGAGTACCCAAGTCTGAAAATCAAGGGTCTACTCAGCCAAGCGCTGCACTGGTATGCACTGCAGAGCCATACTGTCCATCTCAATGCCACTCCTGCGCTTGCCAAGATGCGTCCATCTTTGTTTCGAGTCCTCTTCCTCTTGGCTATTTTGGTGACTTCCTCCCATTGACAGACCACTGGCCCCACCTTTTGCGCGCCAGAGTTCTTGGATACAGTTGCTATCATTTTATGCCAGGCACCAATTGTGGCTTTGCATTCTAACCTTCAGATAGTTTTGGGGTGATAATGAGTCAAACTGCAGACACAACATGATGATTGGTATGTGAGCAGTCACACACTCAGACCTTGTGTTAGATGGGGAGAGAGGAACAGTGGGTTCCTGTTAGACACGTAGCCCTGAGCTACCAGTGTCCTGATGGGGATGGGTGGTCTGTGGTCTGAGGGAGCATGTGGTTCTGACTGTGCTATTCTTTATCCATCTCTCCTGGACCCACAGAGGACATGTACACACACACACAAATATAGCATTTTTCACTCTTCTATGGCTGTCTCTCTCACTGCGTCTCTCCATCTCTCTCTATCTACAGTGAAGAGGTTCCGTGAGCCCGTAGGGATCAGAAGACCATGGAGGATCTGGTAAGAGTGGTGTTTTTAATTTCTATTTCTTATCAGAGTCTGTATCAAACCCCAGGGAAGAACAGGAGACCGTCGGTTGATCACATGGCTGAGGATCATAGATTCTATTAGATTTAGAGATGTCCATGTTTGTTGCTTGACTCTTATGTATCTGGCTATTACAAGTCACCATGGTGATGACCATCCGAAATTTCACCCCATCTCTACAGGTTTTACGACACGTCCAAGCAGGCCATTGGCGCTCTCTTCATCCACTTCGCCAATGTGTTCCTCTCCAACCTCACAGAAATGGACCCTTGTTCCCTGTGAGTCCATAGCTGTGATTGGACAGGTTGGCAGAAACCACCTGCCAATCTAAAGTCTCAACCAATCATTCTGATAAATAAATAAGATGTTCTGTTGTCACATACAGCAGATGGGTGCAGTGAAATGTGTTGTTTTACACGGTCAACCATAGTAGTATGGTGCCCCTGGAGCAAATTAGGTGTTAAGTGCCTTGCTCAAGGACACATTGACAGGTTTTTCACCTTGTCGGCTCGGGTATTCCAACCACTGACCTTTTGGTTACTTTCCCAATGCTCTATCCGCTAGGCTACCTGCTGCCCCATGTCAAATAATTGACTGGCTTCCTGGTGGGTTTCCACAGGTATCTGATGAACTTCTTGCTCGATGCCACACTAGGCATGCTGGTCATCTGGGCGGGGGTCAAGGTTGTCTCCAGGATCGTGGAGTACAAGCAGTTCACACTGCTCACCTTTGGAGAATACGGTGAGTCTCCTAGACATCTGTTTAGGTCGTGTCAAATGTATGGAGGTTGGCCAAAGCATAGACTACTACTGTTCTGTGACTGTGTCATTGGAGAGGGCTGTGCCAGTTAATTTTCTGATTATTTCATGAAGGTTGACACTTCTTCCTTTCACCACTGGAGGCCGCTGTAGGTTCATGAGAATATTGCATGAAAAACATCCTCCGATGGGCGACGGTGACAATAGTGTGGGATTAAGTTCTAGCCAATTGCTGCACTCGTTCCGTCCATAAATTTGAATCGGAATACAGAACCAAAATAAGATTTTAAATGTTAGTCTGTTAATCTACTGTATTCCACAAGGTCATTTTTCTACTGTATCTGCACATGGTTCTGTTTCATGCTGGTTTTTCCATTGACTATTATGATCCACCGGATTGTAAATGCAGCTGTGCCTTGACCACTGGCCAAATATTTTAGTGGGCTTTAGTTTCCATCCGATCTGTATCACGCTCTCTGTGTGCTGACCTTTTCCCCAAAAGCCTGCTAGAAATACTCTCTCTCTGTCATAACTATTAGTACTGAAAACTAAACAAATAGTAAGACATTTAGCTGTTTGTGTAAACCCACTCTGTCCTCTTAAAGAGCTGAACAACAACAACATGCAATCATGTCAGGCTTTGTCTTTTTCCTTTTTCCCCCGCAGTTTCTCTTATACCTTTCTCTCTGCTGTCTCACTTCTCTTTCTCTCTTGTTTATCTCAATCTCATTTGTCTATCTGTCTGTCTCTGCTATGTTCCCAGGCATACAGTGTTTGTTAATGACAGAGACATGTCCCTGTCTGTGTACACTGAGATGAAAGAGAGACGCAAATAGTACACGTGGGACGTGTTTAGACCAGCACACTGAGTTTGTGGGTTTTTGTGTGTCTGTGTGTATGAATGTGTGGTTGTGGCAGTCTGGTGTCGTCCTCTCTATGGCTGATCTTCCCTAGGTGGCGATCTGAGTCCGTTGGTCAGTGTGTATAGTTGCAGTGTGGTCATTAAGTAATGGTCTGTTCCTTCTCACCAGGTGACCCTCCCCAGGCTGCAGCATGGCTCGGTCAGTGTGGTGTCTACCTTCTCATCATGGTCCTGGAGAAGAGTGTAGTCAGCTTGGTGCTGCTCATTCCTGGATGGACCAACGTGAGTAGGCCCACAGTACCCACAACCACCTGCTCCAGGGACATGGGCTAACCCAGATCCTGAGAGAGCTGAGAGACTACCCACTCGAGGGAGAGAGCAGAAGTGTCAGCCATGTTCTTTCTTCTCTGTTCTGTGTTTGAAATCTCTGGTGACAATTTAAAGTCAACAAAAAGTCAGGCCTGAAAAACAAAGGGAAGATGAAAGGTTTTGGAGAGAACAAAGAGAAAGAGTTGTCCTTTGAACAGAATGGGAACATTGACCTTCAGCCAAATGAATATGGGACTAGGGTCTTGTTTGGTTGATTATTTGTTTGAGGCTGTGGATCACCTGCTCAAACCTCCTTTGTGTTTTAGGGTCATTGTTGCTCTGTTCACTGCTCCATTGTTGCTCTGTACACAGATATATATATTTTTTTCGACACTGGGGATTTTTTCTCAGGGGAAAAAGGTGGGGGGGGCAGCGGCAGCCCGAACTGTCATTAACATAGCTCATCCCAGACAAATCGAATACTTAGAGCATTTTTCTGTCTCTCTCTCTCTGACATGGTGAATACCACATAATCATCACATTAGCTCCAATCTCACTCATGTTACACAGTAGAGAGCCAAAGAGATGCTCCTTCTATTATAGTGCAAAACATTGACGATCTAAATGGCATTGGATGACAGTCGCTTGTGTAATGCGCCTGTTATTTTGCCCAAATTGAAAGTGTGTATGTGTGTGTTGTGACGCTGTGTTTCTCTGCACGCTGCTGTTTCAGCTGCAGTCTGTGTTGCTGGACTACATACCTAACCCTCAGGTGGAGCTTGTGTTGGTCATGCTCATCGTGCCCTTCATTGTCAACGTGAGTCTCACATTCAGTCTCAACCAGCGTGCACTAACACTCTGCATAATGTTGTGTATATCTCACAGGAGGCTGCTGAGGGGAGGACGGCTCATAATAATGGCTGTAATGGAGTAAATGGAATGGTATCAAACGCATGGAAACCATGAGTCTGATCCCGTTCTAGTAATTTTATTATGAGCCGTCCTCCCCAATTAAGGTACCACAAACCTCCTGTGGTATATGTAGTATCCCAGACAGTGCATAAAGCTTGTATTTTTGGATAGAAAACCTGCATAAAGTTTACAGTATGTAGGCTTACTAGGCTACAGTGATCACTCTGCGTCCACCACTGCACTGTTGTACTGACTGAGTTTGTTCTCTGTGTGACCCTCTGTAGTCCATCATGTTCTGGGTGGTGGACAGTCTGATGATGAGGAAGTACAAGACTCTGAAGAGCCTGGTAGACTCCTGCGACTCCTCGACCAAGGTCGCCTCCACGGCGCCATGGGTTACCGGCGACGAGTCACGGGTGAGTCAGTTAACTAGAGATGTCCCCGACTTAAAAAAAAATAATAATAATTCTTGGTAGACCGAAAGCCATCTGTTCTTTCGACCATTTTTAAAACGTGTATTTTTCCATGTATAGAAACACCCTATGTGTTTTTAATAAAATCATATATACTGTATATATGCATTGAGCTTGTCTGATGCTTTAAGATCACTGTTTGATGAAATAAGACACAAATGACTGAAGAGGGAGCCAGAGATCAAGATAACCAGAAGAAAAAAACCTTAGCCTGTCCCGACCCTCCTCCTCCCGCCCCTAATAGCTTTCGCAGATTCTGCCGTTACTCGCCTGAAGTTGCCGGTAATAGGCTACATGAGAAGTCGGCAACATTTCTCATGTGGAATGCCAATTTCTTACCATTTCTACCGATCTGCGAGCAAGTTATGGTTTTCATATGCACATTTTCGTGGAACAGTTTCATTTATAAAAACGTCTTTGTACCTCAAAATCATTGTCATGTGGTTAATCAAAATTCTATCCAAATCTAAATGAAAATGATACAAACCTAAAAAGTAACTTCTATTGCCATTGCCATCTATGTAAAAATAGCCTAAAAAGCCAACAAATAAAAACATTGCTGCCTGCAGGTAGAAAATGTCCTGATTTAAAAAAATCAAAAAATCCTATAAATCACATTGGCTACGCATAACCTGTCTACAGCGAACTTGCAACATTGTATAAACTATTAACTTAGGTCTGGCCTGAAACTCCTTGCAACATTGTATAAAATATTTTGGGCCCTCAAAGTTGTCCATGCTAGTGAGCTTGGAAGAGACACAGCTGTAGGCTATTTGCGTAAGGGATAAGAAGTAATCGGGTTGGCCTATTTTTATGATGTTTCCACTGGGTCAGAGCATGACATTTTTCCCTTTCACGCTGAGTGGTTATTGAAAGGGAGAGAGCTGGAAAGATTTTTTAAATACATTGAGGAATTGCCATTTTCAATGGATGTAAAAACAGACTTTGTTTGCCTGCTGTTTGAGGTGAAGAAAACATTACTTTGAGAAGCTCTGCAGCTCATTAGTGATGGTGCATTAAACCAATCAGAAATACTATCAGATCCCCAAATGGGCACATTTATATGCCTACATTTGCACGCAGGCCAGGTAGCCTGTAGACCTACTTCTATGCGTAATCAGGTGCGCGTCCTTACTCAACATTGACAGGTGCGCTACAAACAAAACACAATGAAAATGTAATGACGTAAACCAAAATTTGTTTCTCACAAGTGTAGCATAGGCTGTGCGCTCTGCAAGCAACGTGTCCACTCCAACAATGAGAACGGTAAAAGTCTGAAATAAGCATATTTTGAATGCATTAACAGACATTACCGTAACCAAACCAACTTTGTAGATGATAAATTATAGGAATGAACTGTAAATGTACTACTGGTGATATACGTATGTAATGGAGAATTGATTGAAACTAACAGTCAAATGCAAGTTATGAAACAATGAATGTACACAAATTGGGAGGGAGCCAATTTGTGCAGCCAATTTGTGCATTGTGCAGCCACACTCCTCCTCTTCTTAGACTGTGCCACCCCGCGGCCTCTGCAATGGATTAGTCTCGGCCTCTGCAATGGATTAGTTCACTGAGATGGGCGCGAATAAGACCGGTGTCTCGTGTGCCTAAAAAAAAAAATATATATATTAGTGGATTCGGCTATGTCAGCCACACTTGTTCGAGCACAGAGCAATGCAATCTCCATAGACCCGTAGTGAAGAGTTCAGTGACTTTCAACGTGGCGCTGTCATAGGATTCCACCTTTCCAACAAGTCAGTTTGTAAAATTTCTGCCCTGCTAGAGCTGCCCTGATCAACTGTAAGTGCTGTTATTGTGAAGTGGAAACTAGGAGCAACAACAGCTCAGCCGCGAGATGGTAGGCCACAAAAACTCACAGAACGGGACCGCCGAGTGCTGTAGTGTGTAAAATTTGTCTTTCCTCGGGTTGCAACACTCACTACCAAGTTCCAAACTGCCTCTGAAAGCAACGTCAGCACATAACTGTTCGTCGGGAGCTTCATGAAATGGGTTTACATGGCGCACATAAGCCTAAGATCACCATGCGCAATGCAAAGCGTCTGTCGGCTGGAGTGGTGTAAAGCTCGCCGCCGTTGGACTCCATCTTGCAGTCCGACGAAATAATCTGGGTTTGGCGGATGCCATGAGAACGCTACCTGCCCCAAAGCATAGTGCCAACTGTAAAGTTTGGTGGAGGAGGAATAATGGTCAGGGGATGTTTTCCATGGGTCGGGCTAGGCCCCTTACTTAGTTCCAGTGAAGGGAAATCTTAACACGACATACAATAACATTCTAGACGATTCTGTGCTTCCAACTTTGTGGCAACAGTTTGGGGAAGGCCCTTTCCTGTTTCAACATGACAATGCCCCCTTGCACAAAGCGAGGTCCATACAGAAATGGTTTGTCGAGATTCGTGTGGAAGAACTTGACTGGCCTGCACAGAGCCCTGGCCTCAACTACATCGAACACCTTTGGGATGAATTGGAACGCTGACTGCGAGCCAGGCCTAATTGCCCAACATCAGTGCCCGACCTCACTAATGCTTTTGAGGCTGCTGCGGGTACTTGCTTCCATTCAATGTTCCAACATCTAGTGGAAAGCCTTCCCAGAAGAGTGGGGGCTGTTATAGCAGCAAAGGAGGTACCAACTCCATATTAATGCCCATGATTTTGGAATGAGATGTTTGACTAGCAGGTGTCCATATACTTCTGGTCATGTAGTGTATATTTGCTACTGCTCGACTAAAAAATCTTGGTTGCCAGCCTATCGACCAAACAATCGACCAGTCAAATAATTGGAGCCAGCCCTATAGTTAACCATAAGAGGGGACTGCAGATCTCTGAGTGCTACTGCTCTGTGGGATCATGAAGGGATGCCGTTTGATGATAAAACATTAAAGCCAATGGGTGTAAGAGAGACTTTCCCACCAAACATCACCGTAACACTCCACATCCCCATGGGACACTGGCTCAAGACGTCTGTGTTTGTTGAGAAAGAAAAGAAACGGATGAGAGTTATGATAGATGTTTTATCACAGTGATTTAGCCTGTCTGCACCTGTTTTATGCCCCCCCCCCCCCCCCCCCCCCACACACACACTGCTTTCTGGGTCGGTCTAAAGGGCAACTGGCCCACATAGTTACTGACAAGGAAAGACTGAGTCAGGGAACCCCCCCCGTTCGACCTCCTCTCCCCCCTTCTCTCCATTTGTGTTTGTCTCCGTTTTCTCCCGTCAATTTGTGGTGTTGTTTCTCTGTGGGTCCGTTACCCGAGTTGGACCGGGTCGTGTGAAATTGAGTCAATGTCCTACCTGTCCCGGTTGTTCTGGAAAATACCAGTCTGATTATCACAGCGATGTTATTGACATTCCTTGTTTGGTAAGACACGAGTGATGGATGTATGGAGCTAGATCGGCCTGACAGTTGTCACGTCGTTGAGTCACGTGTCTTCTGTGTTGTAGAGTTGCTCCTCATCTGTTGATGTAGTCTACCGTAAGTGTGTGATCACCTTGTTTCATTGGATCCATTGTGAGAATTGTATTTGGTGGGAGAACAGTTAGTATGTGGTGAATAGTGATGTCATTATGATATTAGTTAACTGTCTCCAGTGGGTGTACAGTGTTCCATTTGAGTGGCTGTGAAATCATGTAGTGTATATTGGAGTAGTGAGACTGTCGACAGAAGCCTTCTGTGTTGGGTAATCAGACAGAATTGACCTCCTACACAGCATTCAATGTGTTACTGTACACTCTCGATCTGTCCTCTCTCTCTTTCTTACCCTCTCTCTGGAGTCACAATGATTATGACAGACTGGCAGTGTTTCTCTCTCCCTCCTCGTCCCTGGTACTCTGCCAAGCAGCAACAAATCATCCCTTCATCCCGGGAATAAAAGTGACATTTGGAATTAATTTCCAGTCATTGATGTCATGGAAAGAGGAGGGGAAGAAAGAGGGAGAGAACTATGTCCATGGGAGAGAGGAGGGCATTGATTAAGGAGAACTGTTGGAGTTTGGTTGGGCAATAGTCTGTGCAATGAGTTTGATTTCAGTTCCTGACACGGTCTGTAGAATAGTGTTGGGGAATGATTTCATCCATGGTCAGCTGTGGCCATATGGTGTTCAGAGTGGGCTGTTTCACTTTTATCATAACAAAATGTTTGAGAAACACAGACACAGCATCAATAGTCTGGCCTCTTGGTTTGAGTGTATCTGAATGAAGATGTATTTGGGATTGGCCTTATATTGGGGAGAGAGGAAGGCTGGGCAAGCCCCCTTTCTGCCTCTGCTTCTCCCATTACTATAATCTCATCCAATATGTCTGCAGTGCGCACACACACTCGCACACATGCATGCACCATAATCTCATCCAAGATGTCTCTGTATCTAGCATACAGTGCATTTGGAAAATATTCAGACCCCTTGACTTTTTCCACATTTTGTTACGTTATAGCCTTATTCTAAAATGGATTACATTGTTTTTCCCCTCATCAATCTACGCTAGGGTTGCAAAGGGTCAGAAACTTTCTGGTAAATTTCAATAATTTTTCCATGGGAAGTTAAGCCTGGGAATTTGGGGAATTTTGCTTAAATTCATCAAAAAAGTTAGCTTATGGACCTTTTTTTGTGGTGTGTAAAAATCGTCTTTCCTCGGGTTGCAACACTCACTACCAAGCCTGGGAATTTACAGTGAGGGAAAAAAGTATTTGATCCCCTGCTGATTTTGTACGTTTGCCCACTGACAAAGAAATTATCAGTCTGTAATTTTAATGGTAGGTTTATTTGAACAGTGAGAGACAGAATATCAACAAAAAAATCCAGAAAAACGCATGTCAAATATTTTATAAATTTATTTGCATTTTAATGAGGGAAATAAGTATTTGACCCCTCTGCAAAACATGACTTAGTACTTGGTGGCAAAACCCTTGTTGGCAATCACAGAGGTCAGATGTTTCTTGTAGTTGGCCACCAGGTTTGCACACATCTCAGGAGAGATTTTGTCCCACTCCTCTTTGCAGATCTTCTTCAAGTCATTAAGGTTTCGAGACTGACGTTTGGCAACTCGAACCTTCAGCTCCCTCCACAGATTTTCTATGGGATTAAGGTCTGGAGACTGGCTAGGCCACTCCAGGACCTTAATGTGCTTTTTCTTGAGCCACTCCTTTGTTGCCTTGGCCGTGTGTTTTGGGTCATTGTCATGCTGGAATACCCATCCACGACCCATTTTCAATACCCTGGCTGAGGGAAGGAGGTTTTCACCCAAGATTTGACGGTACATGGCCCCGTCCATCGTCCCTTTGATGCGGTGAAGTTGTCCTGTCCCCTTAGCAGAAAAACACCCCCAAAGCATAATGTTTCCACCGCCATGTTTGACGGTGGGGATGGTTTCTTGGGGTCATAGGCAGCATTCCTCCTCCTCCAAACACGGCAAGTTGAGTTGATGCCAAAGAACTCCATTTTGGTCTCATCTGACCACAACATGTTCACCCAGTTGTCCTCTGAATCATTCAGATGTTCATCGGCAAACTTCAGACGGGCATGTATATGTGCTTTCTTGAGCAGGGGGACCTTGCGGGCGCTGCAGGATTTCAGTCCTTCACGGCGTAGTGTGTTACCAATTGTTTTCTTGGTGACTATGGTCCCAGCTGCCTTGAGATCATTGACAAGATCCTCCTGTGTAGTTCTGGGCTGATTCCTCACCATTCTCATGATCATTGCAACTCCACGAGGTGAGATCTTGCATGGAGCCCTAGGCCAAGGGAGTTTGACAGTTCTTTTGTGTTTCTTCCATTTGCGAATAATTGCACCAACTGTTGTCACCTTCTCACCAAGCTGCTTGGCAATGGTCTTGTAGCCCATTCCAGCCTTGTGTTGATCTACAATCTTGTCCCTGACATCCTTGGAGAGCTCTTTGGTCTTGGCCATGGTGGAGAGTTTGGAATCTGATTGATTGATTGCTTCTGTGGACAGGTGTCTTTTATACAGGTAAGAAACTGAGATTAGGAGCACTCCCTTTAAGAGTGTGCTCCTAATCTCAGCTCGTTACCTGTATGAAAGACACCTGGGAGCCAGAAATCTTTCTGATTGAGAGGGGGTCAAATACTTATTTCCCTCATTAAAATGCAAATCAATTTATAACGTTTTTGACATGCGTTTTTCTGGATTTTTTTGTTGTTATTCTGTCTCTCACTGTTCAAATAAACCTACCATTAAAATTATAGACTGATCATTTCTTTGTCAGTGGGCAAACGTACAAAATCAGCAGGGGATCAAATACTTTTTTCCCTCACTGTAGCTTAAATTCATCAAAATATAATAGTGAACCTTTTTTGTGGGATACACAAGGCAATTCTAGGTCTTGTGGCATATTTTGGTTAAACTATCCCCAATTCAATGGAATTGCAACCCTCTGCATGCACAGTGCATTCTTCCATCACATGTACAGCTGATTCTCAAGATCTTGCACACTAATGAGATGCTATTGAGCCTACACTACTACACTGTCTGAGCCAAGGACTACATGCTTTCTGGTAAGTTTTGATTACAATACAGGGTGGGGTGAATATATTTTATATGACATACATTCTTTTTTTGTTAACTAGTAAATAGTAGCCTACAGCAAAGTGTGTTTAAATCATTTGTAACTTGTTAAAAATTTCTGCTAGTTAGTTTTTGCTACCATGTGGGTTTTAGCTTGCTTGAGCCTGCTAACTGAGGAGTGTTAATTCACCTGTTTCCATACATGTTTCATTTTAAAACATTTATCTTACAAAGGGGTTGTTTAATCTAACTGCTTAACTATTTATCTGTACATGGAATTGTATTTTTATTTTCTACACATTTCTTTTACAGGAAAATGCCACGGGCACTATCTGATGTATGGAGACATTTCACTGCAGCTAATATAGAAGGAAAAGCTGTGTACATTTGCAAATACTGTGCCAAATCATTTGTGAAGAATGCAACAAAGATGCAGAATCATCTGGCCAAGTGCATAAAGTTCCCTCAGCGCTCACAACAAGTAACCTCTGACAAAAATCCCTCTACTTCTATTCGAGGTGAAAATGATTAATCAGACACCTTATCGATAGCAACAGCTCATGGCCCTCCTGGAATCAGAAGTTTTTTTGTCTCAATGGAGGAACATAGTCAGAGAAATGCTGATGAATGTCTTTTGCTCGAGCTGTGTATGCAACTGGTTCACCTCTGATGCTCACAGGCAATGTGTATTGGAAGAGATTTCTGAATGTTCTTCACGCAGCATACACCCCTCCAACTAGACATGCTTTATCTACTCATTTGCTGGATGCAGAGTTTCAACAGAGTTCAAGTGAATGTCAAGCAAATCATAGAGAAAGCAGACTGTATTGCAATCATCTCTGATGCGTGGTCGAATATTCGTGGGCAAGGAATTATTAACCACATCATCTCCACCCCTCAACCAGTATTCTACAAGAGCACAGACACAAGAAACAACACATACACCGGTCTCTACATTGCAGGTGAGCTGAAGGCAGTCATCAATGACCTTGGACCACAGAAGGTATTTGTACTGGTGACAGACAATGCTGCGAACATGAAGGCTGCTTTGTCTAAAGTGGAGGAGTCTTACCCTTACATCACACACCCATTGGCTGTGCTGCTCATGCATTGAATCTGCTCCTCAAGGACATCATGGAACTGAAAACAATGGATACACCCTACAAGAGAGCCAAGGAAATGGTTAGGTATTTGATGGGTCATCGAGTTTTATAGCAGCAATCTACCTCACCAAGCAAAGTGAGAAGAATAAGAGCACCACATTGAAGCTGCCCATCAACACCTGTTGGGGTGGTGTTGTCATCATGTTTGACAGTCTCATGGAGGGGACGGAGTCTCTCCAAGAAATGTCCATATCACAGTCTGCTGATATGGACAGCGCCCCATCAAGAGGATCATCCTGGATGATGTATTATGGGAGAATGTGGTAAGCAGCCTGAAACTCCTGAAACCTATAACAGTAGCCATTGCACGGATTGAGGGAGACAATGCCATCCTGTCTGATGTTCAGACTCTGGTTACAGGTTTAAGAGAAGAAATCCGTACTGCCCTGCCCACTTCACTGTTGCTCCAAGCAGAGGAAACTGCAGTTCTGAAATGCATCAAAAAGCGTGAAGACTTCTGCCTGAAGCCCATACACGCCGCAGCGTTCATGTTGAACCCCAAGTATGCTGGCAAAAGCATCCTGTCTGGTGCAGAGATCAACAAGGCCTGTGTTGTCATCACTACCGTGTCTCGCCACCTTGGCCTGGATGAGGGCAAGGTTCTTGGCAGTCTGGCGAAGTACACTTCCAAGCAAGGGCTTTGGGATGGAGATGCAATATGGCAGTCATGCCAAAATATCTCATCAGCCACCTGGTGGAAGGGACTTTGTGGATCTGAGGCTCTTTCCCCTGTTGCCTTCATCATCGGGCGGCAGGTAACCTAGAGGTTAGAGCGTTGGGCCAGTAACCAAAAGTTTGCTAGGTCGAATCCCTGAGCTGACAAGGTAAAAATCTGTCGTTCTGCCCCTGAACAAGGCAGTTAACCCACTGTTCCTAGGCCGTCATTGTAAATAAGAATTTGTTCTTAACTCACTTGCCTAGTTAAATTAAAAATAAATAAATATGACATTCTCCAAATCCCACCAACATCAGCCGCCTCAGAGCGCAACTGGTCCTTGTTTGGGAACACACACACCAAAGCACGCAACAGACTGACCAATACAAGGGTTGAAAAATTGGTGGCCATCCGGGAAAATTTGAGGCTTTTTGAGCCTGACAACGAGCCATCCTCAACAAGGTTGGAGAGTGACAGTGACGATGAGGCCTCAGAGTCTGATGTTCAATAGGTGGACATTGAGGAGGTCCAGGGAGAAGACATGGCAGCCTGAGAGGAAGACAACCAAAGCTTTAGTTTCTAGACTACCATTTTACAGATGTATGTTGAAAACATTTTTGGGAGATGCGATGGATCATTGGGGATCATTCAATATTCCCTTTTTGTTGTTCAGTGAAATCATCCCATGTGAAGAGTCAACTCATTTAATCAAAATTCAATTCATAACTAAATTGTTTTTTTTATTTCTATTGGAAGGATTTAATCATTTGCGATTATGTCTACGTATGTTAAGGTAAAAGGTTTGTTTCTGTCTCCAAATGATATGGTAAATACAGTGGCAAGAAACAGTATGTGAACCCTGTGGAATTACCTGGATTTCCGCATAAATTGGTCATCAAATTGGATCTGATCTTCATCTTAAATTGCAACAATAGACAAACATAGTGTGCTTAAATTAATAACACACATCATTGTATTTTTCTTGTCTATATTGAATACATCATTTAAACATTCAAAACATTCACAGTCCTGTAATAAACACTCACAAAATGTGAGTTTGCTATTCACAAGAAGCATCGCCTGATGTGAACCATGCCTCCAACAAAAGAGATCTCAGAAGACCTAAGATTAAGAATTGTTGACTTGCATAAAGCTGGAAAGGGTTGCAAAAGTATCTCTAAAAGCCTTGATGTTCATCAGTCCACGGTAAGACAAATTGTCTGTAAATGGAGAAAGTTCAGCACTGTTGCTACCATCCCTAGAAGTGGCCGTACTGCAACGATGACTAAAAGCACAGTTCAGAATGCTCAATGAGGTTAAGAAGAATCCTAGAGTGTTCGCTAAAGACTTACAGAAATCTCTGGAACATGCTAACATCTCTGTTGACGAGTCTACGATACGTAAAACGCTGAACAAGAATGGTGTTCATGGGAGGACACCATGGAAGAAGCCACTGCTGTCCAAAAAAACCATTGCTTTATGTCTGAAGTTTGCAAAGGTGCACCTGGATGTTCCATAGTGCTACTGGCAAAATATTCTGTGGACAGATTAAACTACAGTTGAGTTGTTTGGAAGGAACACAACACTGTGTGGAGAAAAAAAGGCACAGCACACCCAACATCAAAACCTCATCCCAACTGTAAACTATGGTAGAGGGAGCATCATGGTTTGGGGCTGCTTTGCTGCCTCAGGGCCTGGACTGCTTGCTATCATCAATGGAAAAATGAATTCCCAAGTTCATCAAGACATTTTGCAGGAGAATGTTAGGCTGTCTGCCAATTGAAGCTCAACAGAAGTTGGGTGATGCAACGGAACAACGAACCAAAACACAGAAGTAAATCAACAACAGAATGGCTTCAACAGAAGAAAATACGCCTTCTGGAGTGGCGCGGTCAGTCCTGACCTCAACCCGATTTGAGATGCTGTGGTATGACGTCGTGAGCAATTCACACCAGACATCCCAAGAATATTGCTGAACTGAAACAGTTTTGTAAAGAGGAGTGGTACAAAATTCCTCCTGACCGTTGTGCAGGTCTGATCCGCAACTACAGAAAATGTTTGGTTGAGGTTATTGCTGCAAAAGGAGGGTCAACCAGTTATTAAATCCAAGGGTTCATATACTTTTCCCACCCTGCACTGTGAATGTTTACAAGGTATGTTCAATAAAGACATGAAAACGTATAATTGTTTGTGTGTTTAGTTTAAGCTGACTGTGTTTTGTCTATTGTTGTGACCTAGATGAAGATCAGATTCAATTTGATGACCAATTTATGCAGAAATCCAGGTATTTTCAAAGGGTTCACATACTTTTTCTTGCCACTGTATATCCAATGCAAAAAACAACTACATTTAAATGGTATTAATATTAATTTGCATATATTCCCATTAATTCCCATGGAAAGTTTCCACTTCTGAATATTTCCCAAAATGTGCAACCCTAATCTACACACCATACCCCATAATGACATAAGTATTCAGAACCTTTACTCATTACTTTGTTGAAGCACCTTTTGGCAGTGATTACAGCCTCGAGTCTTCTTGGGTATGACGCTACAAGCTTGGCCCACCTGTATTTGGGGAGTTTCTCCCATTTTTCTCTGCAGACCCTCTCAACTATGTCGGGTTGAATGGGGAGGGTCGCTGCACAGCTATTATCAGGTCTCTCCAGAGATGTTCAATCGGGTTCAAGTCCGGTCTCTGGCTGGGCCACTCAAGGACATTCAGAGACTTGTCCCGAAGCCACTCCTGTGATGTCTTGGCTGTGTGCTTAGGGTCATTGTCCTGTTAGAAGGTGACCGTTGCCTCAGTCTGAGGTCCTGAGTGCTCTGGAGTAGGTTTTCACCAAGGATCTCTCTGTACTTTGCTCCGTTCATCTTTCCCTCGATCCTGACTAGTCTCCCAGTCCCTGCCACTGAAACACATCCCCACAGCAAGATGCTGCCACCACCATGCTTCACCATAGAGATGGTGCCAGGTTTCCTCCAGACGTGATGCTTGACATTCAGACCAAAGGTCAACCGACCAGAGAATCTTGTTTCTCATGGTCTGAGTGTCCTTTAGGTGCCTTTTGGAAATTCCAAGTGGGCTGTAGTTTCCATCTGGCCAGTACCATAAAGGCCTGATTGGTGTAGTGCTGCAGAGATGTTCCACAGAGGAACTATGGAACTCTGTCAGAGGTACCATCTCATTCTTGGTGACTTCCCTGACCAAGGCCCTTCTCCCCGATTTGCTCAGTTTGGCCTTCAATGCTGCAGACATTTTTTGTATCCTTCCCCAGATCTGTGCCTCGACAGAATCCTGTCTCGGCACTCTACGGACAATTCTATTGACCTCATGGCTTGGTTTTTGCTCTGACAGGCACTGTCAACTGTGGGACCTTTACATAGACAAGTGTGTGCCTTTCCAAATCATGTCCAATCAATTGAATTTACCACAAGTTGACTCCAATCAAGTTGTAGAAACATCTCAAGGATGATAAATGGAAACAGGATGCACTTGAGATCATTTTAGAGTCTCATAGCAACACTTATGAATAATTATGTAAATAAGATATTTCTGTTTTTTATTTGTAATACATGTGAAAAAATGTCTAAACCTGTTTTCGCTTTGTCATTAGGGGGTATTGTGTGTAGATTGATTTGTAAAAAAATTATTGAATCAATTTTAAAATATGGCTGTAATGTAACAAAATGTGGAAAAAGTCAAGGGGTCTGAATACTTTCTGTTTGTGGATTTATTATGGCATAAAGGCCTTTCCATGAACTGTATGAAATTGGAATTCCGCTCTGTTGGGATTATATGTGGTGGAGCAGTGGTCTGGACAATATTCCAGACTGGGAATAAAGTGGGATTTTATAGCCTTGGAGTGGGAATAACAGCACACCAGACCTGGAGACATCACCTCATCTTGGCCGACAGCTGCTCACGTGTTTATGTGACAGTGTCTCTATGTTTGTGTATCTGTTCTCTGACGTGTTTCTCCCTCATCCAGGTCCTGTTGACAGTCGAGACAGACACTGAGGAGGATTGTTCAACAATGGTACGAGGAGGGTCCCACTCTAGCCTTCCAGTGGTGGGCATAATACCTAGCTGGGTGGAGGTGTAGCTCTGGTATCCTTCTCTTCAAGACCCTGACACACACGCTGACCCGCGCCACGCACAAACACGAGCACGGATGTGTGAATGTACGCTCCTTCCAGATCACACAGATGAGCTTTTTTTCATTGTACACATCCCAATGATGTCTTTGATGACTTGGCTGTTATGAGGATGAAGAGAAAAAAAGTCCTTCACCCTTGCAGTCCCTGTTTACCGAAACAACAAGCTTGGTGGGGCTATACAGTGTCTCGTAATGGAGATAATTAGAGAGCACAGTGTGAGCTTGAGGGAACACGACAGTGATGATGAAAGAGTAAATCTGTCCTCTCTCTCTCTGGGGGATTTTGTGAAAAGGGTGTTTGTTGATCTCCAAAGAGCTCTTTGACAGTACAATCTGCTCTGTTTTCCTTCATCATACAGATTACTGCTTAGTCCAAACCTTGACATACAGCGACTAATGGTCTGTAATTAAATATGTTTAAAGTCTGTTTTGGACCTGTAGTATTTAGTAGAATCTACTACTAGTGTCCTTGTCTCTTTTCCTCCTTCGCCACTAACAGGTGGAAGGGCTGGATAGTTTCAATCATTGATTTCACCTATCACGTCCACTCAGATCAGTTGTCAGACTATTGTAACTCAGCTGGAGGAGTTGGACCTTAAAGTTGGAAATGTTTTATCTCTGAGTTGGACTGTAGTAGTCTGGTCTGGAACAGTTCTTCACACTATCTCCACAAGGCGGAAAATGGTATTCTATGTGGAAAATGGACCACATCATTTTATATACCTCATGGATGTCCATTTGGGATTGATTTGGACTTATACAAATATTTGCAATGTTTCTACTATGAACTAAAAAGCTTAGTGCTATGGAGTGATTTTGAACATTCTAATGTATTTTCTTATTTTTGTTGTTGTGTATTTTACTGTATTCATATTACTTGGGGTTAAACCTGTGGTAATGACATGTAATGACATGTAATTTCCAAGTGGTATCACAGAAATGATCACGGTCAATTCAGAGATTACCTGAGATACCAAAACAGTGTTCAGTTGACCATTGTATGTTCATTCTTATAGATCACATTCCTCAATCATTGAGCTGTTAACTCTAACATGAAAATACACTACTGCCATTTTTGCATTAATTGAATTATGTTCCTGGAACCATTTAATGTCTTAGTGATGTGAAAGATTCTGGTTGTGAGACTGTCATTTCACGTGACCTCAAATGTGTAGAACAGCTACGGTGAGGACCTGCACCACTACACTTATGCTAATTATTCACTGTAAAAAAATGCTCTGTCTATAATATATATTGTATTTAGCGTTACTCCAATCCATCATGTATGTGTTTTGTGGAAACAGAATTTTGAATTGTGACTGAATGTTTAATGGATATCCACTTGAAAGTGCCATGTTGCTATAATATATTCATGATTCATTTATGATACAACAAGAAAAAGGTCTTTGTCTTTTGTCTTAACTGTTGTCACTATTGTTTGTATTATAATTTCAATTCAAGTAAAATTGTATAATTAAAAAAAAAACACGAGTGTTGAATACCTTTGGTGGCTCGGGTCAACCCGGTGGCCCCTGGGCTCGATGACAGACACCTGAGCGGGACGCAGAGTAGTACACCTGTGTGTGGGGGGCCAACAGGCCTTTGACCCCAAACTGATGACAGGAGGGGTGAGGAGGGCGGTTAGAGGGGGAGCTAGTCATTGGCACAGGGACTAGTAGAGGAGAGAGTTAGTTAGGGGGGTGTCTGGTGTGACCAGGTGTGATCCTAAGCAGAGTGTCGCCACTTGAGCTTGACCAGGTTTACTTGTTTGCTCTCCCAGTGAGCACCTAAACCTAGCATGCAAAGAGCCTGCCTTCCTGCAATGACTAAGGCCTGGGTTCAGTCCCAATACGAGTTGTAGACAATGGGGCTGTTAAACGCAATTCCTGATTGAGCAGCGTTTACCGTGAATATGAGCTCTAAGAACATGAGGACATTGCCTTTAAAGACCTGATGGGATTAACTCAGCAGGATGGAGCACAGTACTAGTTTTGGGTGTGATTCCTGCTTGGGCCACATACAGCACATAATTATACTAAATGTTTGTGTTAACTGTTAGTTACTTTCATAGAACTGTTTACTTTGTAATGTTAGTATTATGTTTCAAGTGTTCTCACAATCTAGAGCTGTTCAGAAAAAAGTTGATCTTTACAAATAAATATTGTTTTTATGTTTTACTTCCTTTACACACAAAAAGTTCATCCGGTTCAATAAAGGTTATATTTACAAGTACAAAATTACAGTATAAAACGATACACGTCAAACAATGTCCTTATTACATTTATATTAAAAATAGTAAAAAAATATATTCAAGAATATTGATGGTTGGTTATTCAGTGCAGATGCTCCTGAGGAAAAAACAACAGGAAGTAGGCAACAGGAATTGGATTGAAAGACATGGTTGGAGGGGGATGGGTGGATGGGGTAGTAGCATAGAAAATGATAGAGGCCTCTAGTAGCCAAAAGGTTATGTTAGAATGGGCTGTGCTATTGAGAGCTTCCACCATTTTAATGTAGTCAACTGGGTGGGACTTCCAACTTCATTAGCTGATTCCTCCTGGTGACCAAGTTGGAGTCATGTCCAGGAGGGATCAGCCAATTGTGAAGAAGAAAATTGACTACTTTAAAATGGAGATAGCCTCAATGGCACTGCCCTTGATGTCACAGATGCAACAGTTGAAGTCGGAAGTTTACATACACCTTAGCCAAATACATTTAAACTCAGTTTTTTACAATTCCTGACATTTAATCCTAGTAAAAATTCCCTGTCTTAGGTCAGTTAGGATCCCCACTTTATTTTAAGAATGTGAAATGACATAATAATAGTAGAGAGAATGAATTATTTCAGCTTTCATTTCTTTCATCACATTCCCAGTGGGTCAGAAGTTTACATACACCTAATTAGTATTTGGTAGCATTGCCTTTAAATTGTTTAACTTGGGTCAAAATTTTGGGTAGCCTTCCACAAGCTTCCCACAATAAGTTGGGTGAATTTTGGCCCATTCCTCCTGACAGAGCTGGTGTAACTGAGTCAGTTTTATAGGCCTCCTTGCTCACACACGCTTTTTCAGTTCTGCCCACAAATTTTCTATAGTATTGAGGTCAGGGCTTTGTGATGGCCACTCCAATACCTTGACTTTGTTGTCCTTCAGCCATTTTCCCACAACTTTGTAAGTATGCTTGGGGTCATTGTCCATTTGGAAGACCCATTTGCAACCAAGCTTTATCTTCCTGATTGATGTCTTGAGATGTTGCTTCCATATATCCACATAATTGTTCTTCCTCATGAAACTATCTATTTTGTGAAGTGCACCAGTCCCTCCTGCAGCAAAGCACCCCCACAACATTATGCTGCCACCCCCGTGCTTCACGGTTGGGATGGTGTTCTTTGGCTTGCAAGCCTCCCCCTTTTTCCTCCAAACATAACGATGGTCATTATGGCCAAACAGTTCTATTTTTGTTTCATCAGACCAGAGGACATTTCTCCAAAAAGTACGACCTTTGTCCCCATGTGCAGCTGCAAACCGTAGTCTGGCTTTTTTATGGCGGTTTTGGAGCAGTGGCTTCTTCCTTGCTGATCGGCCTTTCAGGTTATGTCGATATAGGACTCGTTTTACTGTGGATATAGATACTTTTGTACCGGTTTCCTCCAGCATCTTCACAAGGTCCTTTGCTGTTGTTCTGGGATTGATTTGCACTTTTCGCACCAAAGTACGTTAATCTCTAGGAGACAGAATGCATCACCTTCCTGAGATGTATGACGGCTGCGTGGTTCCATGGTGTTTATACTTGCGTACTATTGTTTGTACAGATGAACGTGGTACCTTCAGGCGTTGGGAAATTGCTCCCAAGAATGAACCAGACTTTTTTATCTGAAGTCTTGGCTGATTTCTTTAGATTTTTGCCTGATGTCAAGCAAAGAGGCACTGAGGTTGAAGGTAGGCATTGAAATACATCCACAAGTACACCTCCAATTGACTCGAATAATGTCAATTAGCCTATCAGAAGCTTCTAAAGCCATGACATCATTTTCTGGAATTTTCCAAGCTGTTTAAAGGCACAGTCAACTTAGTGTATGTAAACTTCTGACCCACTGGAATTGTGATACAGTGAATTTTAAGTGAAATAATCTGTCTGTAAACAATTGTTGGAAAAATGACTTGTGTCATGCACAAAGTAGATGTCCTAACCGACTTGCTATAGTTTGTTAACAAGAAATTTGTGGAGTGGTTGAAAAACGAGTTTTAATGACTCCAACATAAGTGTATGTAAACTTCCGACTTCAATTGTATATGGCACAGATAGAAAGATGAGTCCTTTATCTAACTCTATGGGTAGTTGAGTAGTTTGGAGTGTGAGTATGTGGGTCAAAAGGAAAGCTGATTTAGAGGTTTAGCGTCAGAGGGTATGAAAAGAGCATGTTGGCTACTATAGCTGTACCTGGGGTTATAGTTTATGTGTGGGCGGGACAAGTTCATTGCTGGCTCCTTATTGGCTCCTGTCTCAGGCTACGTTACTTCCGTGGGGCCAATCGCCCGTGTCGAATAGGTGTGACACCACATAATCTTCATACTGTCCGTCGATCAGCTTGGCTGCGTTGTTCCTGGCGAACCAGCAGTCCACGCTCTGACGTCCGCTGTAGATACGCCGGGTCTTCTGGACCACCGGCACTGAACGCCCTTTGACCTTCAGGATGTGTGACCGTTCAAACGTGCTGTTGTCTCCTGTTGCCGTGGCATTGCCAGGAAGCTCTGCGAGTCCCACTTCCTCATACAGGAACTGACCTGGAAGTAGAATCACAGAGGGTCAGAATGGAACAGAACCACAGAGCTATAGGCAAACCAATGGTAATCCTCACTAGGGCCTAATTCCATTTCGGCTCAAGACCCCTTCCCCCACCTCCCACCTTCCACTAGTAGTTTCTGATACCTACCCAGTAGTCCATGACAGTCATGTGACAGCCCTTTGCTGTTGGAGATGTAAAATCCCAGGTGGTTTCTCTGATAGGGAGCAGGGTTCTTGTACTGATGCACCAGTATGACGAAACTAATAGTTCTTCCTATGGTTACGGTCACGGTGGACTTTCCCACTATCGTCACCGCAAGCCCGCCACTCTCCACGGAGACTGTGGTGTCGCAGGGCAGGACCAGGCGGTCACGTCCATCCAGAATGACCTTCTTGGGGGTGACCTCGATGTAGGAACGTTTGGGTCGGTTCACCACGATGGTAAGGGTGCTGAAGTATGTCCTCTGCTGTTTGTGGCTGCCCGCTGGCGCTGGGGCCCCTATCAGCTTACCGTTTACTGTCACACCTAGACTCACATACACACGCACGATCACACACACAAATAGACCACATGAATCATATGAAAACACATAACCGAACATCAAACATAAAGTCAGAATCTCTTGAAGACAATCTTACCAGAGTGCTTGTGGTCAGATACCATTCTGAGAATGTGTCCTGGCTCTCCGTTGATGTTGAAACACACAGTCAGTTTACTGAGGGGGAACTCAACCACAAAGTGGGGATCGCCGTCCGCTGTGGCAAGGGGGTTGGTGTGTGAGAGATGGGATATAGAGACACTGGTATTGAATATGATGGAATATGAGAAAATAGTACATCTATGCATACCTGGATTCAAATACATGTGTATTGCAGTATTTTAAATGTATTACATTTTCAAATACACATCCAAACAAGTACTTTTATTTCAGTATCTGAATGATTATTTGTAAAAATCAAATTGTAAATTGTATTTGAAAGGTATTTATTTAAATGCTTTTTTTTTAAATACCTGGGTTAAATGCATGGGAGTCAGTGTATTTGAGGATATGAATACTTGTTGGGAAATAGTAGTTGAAATACATTCAATAGTATTTGAACCCAGGTCTGATAAATACACTTTTCTGTATATATCTGTGGGTCTGAAGCACAAGTGACTATACTGTATGTATAATCAGATATCACCAGATACCAGTGTAGGCTGTAAATCGTAGGCAATTAGTTGTAGGCAGTTAGTTGTAGGCAGTTAGTTGTAGGCAGTTAGTTGTAGGCAGTTAGTTGTTGGCTGGTAGTTGTAGGCAGTTAGTTGTAGGCAGTTAGCTGTTGGCTGTTAGTTGTAGGCAGTTAGTTGTAGGCAGTTAGCTGTATTCAGTTAGTTGTCGGCAGTTAGCTGTAGGCAGTTAGTTGTAGGCAGTTAGTTGTAGGCAGTTAGCTGTTGGCTGTTAGTTGTAGGCAGTTAGTTGTAGGCAGTTAGCTGTTGGCTGTTAGTTGTAGGCAGTTAGTTGTAGGCAGTTAGCTGTATTCAGTTAGTTGTCGGCAGTTAGCTGTAGGCAGTTAGTTGTAGGCAGTTAGTTGTAGGCAGTTAGCTGTTGGCTGTTAGTTGTAGGCAGTTAGTTGTAGGCAGTTAGCTGTTGGCTGTTAGTTGTAGGCAGTTAGCTGTAGGCAGTTAGCTGTAGGCAGTTAGTTGTCGGCAGTTAGCTGTAGTCAGTTAGTTGTAGGCAGTTAGTTGTAGGCAGTTAGCTGTATTCAGTTAGTTGTAGGCAGTTAGTTGTAGGCAGTTAGTTGTAGGCAGTTAGTTGTAGGCAGTTAGCTGTTGGTTGTTAGTTGTAGGCAGTTAGTTGTAGGCAGTTATCTGTAGGCAGTTAGTTGTCGGCAGTTAGTGTCGGCAGTTAGTTGTAGGTTGTTAGTTGTTTCCTGCTTTGAGTGGGCCTGTGAGACCTGAGCTAAGTGCAAATTCAGGAGATGAGAGAGCAACAGTAATGACAGGGTCATTGATGTCATCTCACGTGTCTTCTTCAGTCTACTGACCTCTCTCTCAGTCTCAGTGTGTGTGTGTGAGGTTTAGTGTGTGTGCACGCACATGTGTGTCTATTCCCGTGACTGTGTGTGTGTGTGTGTGTGTTTGTGTGTACTTCACAGTACCAATCCCAGGCCCAGTGCAGATACTTCAATTAGCCCCTGTAAACATTCTGTAGTTCAGTTTCAGAGTAAATAGACATCTCCGACCCCTTGACTGTCTGTAATGAGTGCTGTGTGTCTGACTGGGCTCCTAACTTAAAGTCGGCCCACACAGAGAGTAGAGAGAGTCTACTGTACCTTTCTCCAGTTCCCCTCCCTCTAACAGAGCCTCAGAACCACTAACCTGATGTTTTGGAGATGGTTACAGATTTTTGGGCTGGCCTCTTCAAAACTTTACCTATAGACAAAACAGACTTTGGTTTGTACAGGTAATATGTTTTCAATAGTCCAATACTTCCTCTCAGTTTCTATTTGTTGGCATTGGCATCGATAACAGGAAGCATTTGATGAAATGGATTAAGTCAGAAACAAAAGCCTCAAGCCTGCTAACCCGTTGTCTTGGTAACTGTGGAACTCTGTCCACCCGGCTGGTCTTTCTTCAAGTGCAGGCTCTGGGCTGTGTCTTCCTCCCCTTCTGTCTCATCCGACAGCTCATTGGCTGAAACAGCCTTCTTATTTGTCTCTGTGGTTACAGGGGTGGGGGTGGGTGTGTTCTCGGCCATGGTTCCGTCGGCCAGCACCTGAGGTTTTTCCACCACCAGGGAGGTGAGGGGCGTGAGGAAGTGGTATGTCAGGGAGAGGTCAGTCGCCTGCTGGGTATGTCCCTCTCTCTCCCTGCTGGTCTGGCTCTTCAGCCTGGACCTCAGCCCCTCCTTCACACTCAGGAAACCCCATACACGCTCCACGAAATCATCCGCCACTGACCCTGTCGTGCCCGCCCCTGTAACCCCTGACCCCACCCCGGCCGCCGCCTCCTTCACGTGCCTCTCCGTCTCCACCTCCCTTTGCCGTAACGCCACGTCTGTCTCCAGGACGATGCTCTTGTCGCTGTTGCTGGCGGTGACCTGGACGTGCAGGGAGTCTGCACTTTGATTGGTCAATTTGCCGGCGATGACGATCTCTGAGCCGTTGAAATAGTTGGTGAAGAGGTGCTGGGTGACGTACTGGACCGAGTCCTCTGTGTAATTCACCCTGATATCAGAGAGCAGTGGAGTGCCTATCTCATCATAAAACCTAGAGGAAGAGAGAGGGAGGAAGGGACATGGAGGGAGAGAGAGAGATATGGAAGAGTGAAAGAGGGAATAGAAGTAACATCCAATGTTATAATATGTGTTACCATGTTATAACATGTTGAGAATCTAGCGCCCAGTAGAATTCTATACCTCAGCTACTTCACTGTATCATGGACACAAGAATCAAGACATTGTGTGTGCTACTCTCTTATATGCTCTAGGGGCCTCAAATGTCTGTGTGACTGTGTACACACACTCACCCCCCCAGAGATCCGGTTAGGGACGGTGATGTATTAAGGAGAGCATGCATGCGTCCCAAATGTCACCCTGTGGTTCCTGGTCAAAAGGAGTGCACTATGTAGGGAATAGGGAATGGGGTGTCATTTTGGACACAACCAGTGTGTGTTTGTTATGTGTTGGTTTTCCAGACAGGCCTTGGACCGTAGCACAGTAAACCTCCTCACCTCTTTAACTGTGTGTTGGCTCAGCTAGGTCTCGCCTCTGTTATTATCTCAGGAGGCTATCAATTAACCCCTCAGACATACCCAGAAGGCCCTTTCACAACACACAGTCACACAGATTCATCCCCTCACTACTAAACAAACACTTCAGAAAAGTGTCCGGTAAGACTGTCGCCGAGTGTGTGTGTTTGATTTGGTTTGAAAGATTGCAGTTCAAGAAGAGCCTTCTCTCAGTATGTGTATCATTGGTTATTCTTTCACTCATTCCTATTCCTTTAACGCACCCCTTGACCTTCTCTATACCATTTGATTATAATGAATCAATTCTAACCACTTCTGCCTTCTCCTCTGTACTAGCTGTCTACTGAACATCTCTCTCTCTCTCTCTCTCTCTCTCTCTCTCTCTCTCTCTCTCTCTCTCTCTCTCTCTCTCTCTCTCTCTCTCTCTCTCTCTCTCTCTCTCTCTCTCTCTCTCTCTCTCTCTCTCTCTCTCTCTCTCTCTCTCTCTCTCTCTCTCTCTCTCTCTCTCTCTCTCTCTCTCTCTCTCTCTCTCTCTCCTCTCTCCTCTCTCCTCTCTCACACACACACCCCCGTACCCTTTGAGCATGGTGCTGGCATCTGAATCCTCATGTATCCTCCTCATCATCCCACAGTTTTCCAGGGCCATGCGTTCCAGAAGCCTATAGTCCACATCGTTCCCCATCCCGATGGTGAACACGCAGAACTTCTCCTTCACCGCTGCCCGCGCGTTGCTGAGGATCCTGGGAGACTGCAGCTCGCCCACCGTGGGCCGCCCGTCTGTCAGGAAGATGATGAGAGACACACTGTTGTGGTTGGCGTCTGGATCGGCATTCAGGTAGCCGCTTAGCAATGAGGAGCCCGTCTGTATGCCACCATTGATGTCAGTGCCTGGTAGAGGAGAGATGGAGAGAGAGATTGATCTTGGGAAATAGTGGTTAGTAGTGATTCTCAAACTAAGAGTGTATAATTGTGACCTGTCCAATGGGATATGAGAGAAAGAAAACGGTCATATCGGTTCAGCCAAAAATGGGGGTTGGGTAAGAGAAAGAACTCCATAGGGGCGGCAGGAAACCTCGAGGTTAGAGCGCTGGTCCAATAACCAAAAGGACGCTGGTTTGAATACCAGATATATATGTGACGGTGCCCTTGAGCAAGGCATTTATCCCCAATTTCTCCAGCGGCGCTGGACAATGGTGACGCTGACCGTGACCCCACTCCCTAGGGCTGTCTCAGGGGAAGTTGGAAACGCAAGAAACACACTTCCATTACACCCTGGTGCAGGACAGGACAAATGTAATCACCCCGAAATTATTCTGATTAGGCCTATCAGTGAAATAACTCATCTCCCTCTATCCCAGAATGCACTGCTGTGTCTCTATCTCTCTCACCTCCAGTGGGTTGGAGCATATAGATGAACTTCTTGGCGTCTCGGACGTTGAGAGGCGTGACGGGGACCAGGCGGTTGGGCTGCCACACCTTGATACGGTTAGAGAAGCTGACAAAGTTAAACCGGTCGCCTGGACGCAGGTCCCTCAGGATAGTGAACAGGGCATCCTTAGTCTGAGAGAGAGGGAGGGAGAGGGGCGAGAGACAGAGAGAGAGCATTTTGGTTTTGCTTTCATCAATACATCAAATGATATCATTGTAATACCTTTGCCTTTGTGCAAAATCATTCTATTCAGTTGTGTTCACACGAGCGAACCAAACAGGCCTGGAAAACTTTGCCCCAACAGGAAGAGACACCTTCTATTATAGGCTATTATAACACACATGGTCATGGTTTATGTTAGCACCAATATCGTGGTAATTACCTAGATGTAATGTTTTAATCATGGTTTTTGTGAGCAGTGTTGTTGTCATGCTAACTCTGTAATGGTTGGGCTTAACCTGACACTGCCACTCAAAGACCCAGCCCTTTGAAACAGCTGTTCCGTTCCTTAGTTCAGAAACTGTTTCTCTCACCCCCTCACACACACACACACACATGCACGTAAACACACACACCACAACTATTTACCGTATCCATGCTACAGCTTGTTTCTCAAATGTACTGGGGTTTAGAAGTTGCACAGAACGAAGAGCCTACCAAATGAATAGTGCATATGAAATCTGGAGTAGAGTGGGTGTGATAGAGATAGAGGGGTTACCAGATGCCTATAGACTGTAGGGGGCAAGAGTCAGAGCCATAGACAGACTGAGTGCTCTATTGTAGGGAGAGATCAAAGCCCACTTGTTCACTACAGAGTGGTCCACTGGGGGTGGAGGGAACGGGGAAGGGATCACTCCAGATGATGCTGTCATCTGGAGTGTTTAAATGATGCCAAAGACAATGACGCCTCTCCTCCATAGCATTCAATTCAATTCAATACAACTACAATAGTGAACGTTGAGCATGTTTCCAGCATTTCAGAGTGTGCATGAATCAGTTTCTCTTTTCTGTTTTTGCCACTCTAAGTCTTTGGGTTTCTGGATCTGCAGTGGAGCAGCTGCTCAGATGAAGTATCAGATGATACCAGAGGGATTATAACGCAATCTCCCAGAAGGAAGGATCTGATTTTGATATTACCTGACCAGTGTGGGAGTATTGCGCCAGAGACCGGAGAGGGGGCGGACTGGGGGTCGTATTCATCATACGCTGCTTCACTAACTCAGGATCTCTCAGGATCTTTAAGGCTTGATCACAGAGATGTGAAGGACTAAAGTAAAACTAAAGTTGACTCCACTTGGCATTTATTAAAACCCACAGATTCCCCATAAGCTATACAGTATATATGTGTGATCATTGTATTCAGAAGGAAACCATGTTTAACAACAACAAAAAGGAGAAGGAGAGAACAAGATATCTTGACCCTATCTAGTAAACAGTGGACAATGGTGTGATGAGAAGGGTTTGACCGTAACCGGTTACCTGTCTGATCTTGGTGCCCAGCATAGAGGCGCTGGTGTCGATCACAAACACCACGTTCTTGGGCACCACCGGCAGATCCTTTGGGGCGAAGTAGTGCACAAAATGGCCGTTCAGAACCTGAGAGAGAACCAGAGAAAAGTTAGACAGTTCTCAGTAGCCATGAGCAGTAAAACAGAGCCCACCAACACAGTGTCCACAGGGCTGCTGGACTGACGGTGTGGTTGTAGAGTGACCCGGGAGGGGGTGGATATGGTGCTGGAAAATGAATGTGTTGACGGTGGATGAAGGCAATGGGACCAGGATGTGTGAGAGTGTGTGTGAGAATCAGAGAGATGAGCATTTGTCCCGTTTGATCCTTGATTAATGCATGCAGTTTTCATGTATACTGTTAAGTGGAGATACATGGTTTAACATGTTTCTATCTACCATGTTCATGGCATGACACATTTACACTAATAGCGGGAGCGTTGGATGTGTGTGTGTGTGTGTGTGTGCGTGTGTGTGTTTTTGGTGTGTGAAATCTGACCTGTATGTCTCCTATCCCCAGCTCTCTCTCCACGTCATAGTGCACCACAAACTCTCCCAGCATGCCGCTGGTGGTGATCTTAGCCTGCTGAACGATGTTGGGGCTGAAGGTGATCCTACAGAACGTCTTATTTTGTTTGATCACCGTGGAAACAGGAAGAGCAGGCTTGGCTGGTGGGAGGGAAACAGTAAGTGTGTGTGAGATAAAGCTGGGAAGTGTGTGTGTGTGTGTGTGTGTGTGTGTGTGTGTGTGTGTGTGTGTGTGTGTGTGTGTGTGTGTGTGTGTGTGTGTGTGTGTGTGTGTGTGTGTGTGTGTGTGTGTGTGGGGGGGGGGGGGGGGGGGGGGACGGTGTGCTAAACTAGAGATACTTAACATTGTCCATAGGAAGGTTAAATAGATTAAGTTGGAATCTGAACATTTTTCAGAGGTGCCTATATCGCTGCAGAACTATTTCTAATGTTAGATACAGTGCATTTGCTTAATATTCAGACCCTTTGACTTTTTCCACATTTTGTTACATTACAGCATTATTCTAGCATGTATTAAATTGTTTTTGCCCCCTCATCAATCTACACACAATACCTCATAATGACAAAGCAAAAACAGGTTTTTAGAAATTTTTGTAAAAAGCTGAAATATCACATTTACATAAGTATTCATACCCTTTACACAGTACTTTGTTGAAGCACCTTTGGAAGCAATTGTATTCTCTTGTATTCTCTTCTTGGCTATGATGCTACAAGCTTGGCACACCTGTATTTGGGGAGTTTCTCCCATTCTTCTCTGCAGATCCTTTCAAGCTCTGTCAGGTTGGATGGGGATTGTCGCTGCACAGCTATTTTCAGGTCTCTCCAGAAATGTTTGATCGGGTTCAAGTTCGGGCTCTGGCAGGGCCACTCAAGGACATTCAAAGACTTGTCCCGAAGCCACTCATGCGTTGTCTTGGCTGTGTGCTTAGGGTCGTTGTCCTGTTGGAAGGTGAACCTTTGCCCCAGTCTGAGGCGTTGAGCAGGTTTTCATCAAGTATTTCTCTGTACTTTGCTCCGTTCATCTTCCCTCGATCCTGACTAGTCTCCCAATCCCCGTCGCTGAAAAACCTCTCACAGCATGATGCCTCCACCACCATGCTTCACCGTAGGGATGGTGCCAGGTTTCATTCAGACGTGACACTTTGCTTTCAGGCCAAAGAGTTCAATCGTGGTTTCATCAAACCAGAAAATCTGGTTTCTCATGGTCTGAGAGTCCTTTAAGTTCAAGCGGGATGTCATGTGCCTTTTACTGAGGAGTGGCTTCCTTCTGTTCACTCTACCATAAAGGCCTGATTGGTTGAGTGCTGCAGAGATGGTTGTCCTTCTGGAAGATTCTCCCATCTCCACAGAGGAACTCCTGAGCTCCTCTTGGTTTTTGCTCTGACATGCACTGTCAACTATGGGACCTTATATAGACATGTGTGTGCCTTTCCAAATCATGTCCAATCAATTGAATTTACCATAGGTGGACTCCAATCAAGTTGTAGAAACATCTCAAGGACGATCAATGGAAACAGGATGTACCTGAGCTCAACTTCGATTCTCATAGCAAAGGGCCTGAATACGTATGTAAATAAGGTATTTCTGTTTTTAATTTTAATACATTTGTAAACATTTCTAAAAACCTGTTTTTGCTTTGTCATTAAGGGGTATTGTGTGTAGCTTGAGGAGGAAAAATATTTATTTAACCCCTTTTAGAATAAGGCTGTAACGTAACAAAATGTGGAAAAAGTAAAATGGTCTGAATACTTTCAGAATACACACCTAGTATGGACAAAGCACAGACTCAACACATCCCACACTCAAACTGTACCAGGTGTCTTCGCTGCACTGGCACCCCTGGCAACTGCCGTGTTGCTCTTGCCGTTGCGCAGTGGCAGCACCTCCAGGTGGGTGATGGTGGAGTGATCCACAATGGTGACGTCCACACTGAGACGGCTGACCAGCTGCAGGGGTCTCAGGCTGGTCACATGCTCATACCTCCCCAGCCTCCGCTGGAGCAGCTCCTCATAGGTCAGCATGAACACGGCCCGGTTACGACCTGGGATACTGGCCCCCATCCTGAACACCTCCACCTCTGGTTCGCTACTGAGGGAGAAGAGAGGAGGAGAGAGGGGAGAAGGAGAGAGAGATGGAGGAGAGGAGAGGGGTGGGAGGAAGATAATAATAAGAATATAGAGGAAAGAAAAAGGGAGAGAAATAGTTGGGGAAAGAGGAGGAGTAGGGAATGAGTCATTCCAAGTAGTGACATCGTCAGTGTGGAAGGGCAGTGACTGCCAGGAGCTCTCCTCACGGGACTCAGCCTCTGAACTAACCAATAAACATTTCCATTCCTCATATCTCTCCCTCCTTCTTTATTTTCTCCCTCCTGTTCTCCTTTACCCTTTCTATCACTCTCCTCTCCCCTTCCCTCTCTGTGAAATGTGAATACCCTCTCTGTAAATCTGATTTCATCTTAAAAGTGTCATTTTATGGACTGGCAAGTAGACTCATGATGTAATTTATTCCTATCGGAGACTGGTCACAGATTTATGTGACAATAATTCTTCATTTCCAGTCTCTGGAGCTATGATCCAGCCCTGCTGCTCAACTCCAGGCAGGTCAGAAACACATGTTCTGTGGTCAGGCTGGTGTTTGAAGTCGCACTCCAGTCTCCTTTTCACCTCATTTAACTTAAGAAAAGGCACAGAAGCCTTTCCTCTTTGGTTCTCTATTGCTCCTCTATTGTTCCCAAAAACAAGGTGGAGGCCGATGACATCAGACGGCACCATCAGACCAACTCATTGAATGGCCTTACTCCATTAAGTTTACACTCGTGTCTAAAAAACATTTTTTTTACCTTAAGTGTGTGTAGATTACTATATTTATATGTGGGATATTGTTTTTCAACAGGAACAGTTCAATAAAATAGTTTTTTAGATGGGATATAAACCTGTTTCTACTGGCAGAGTAGTAGCTAGTGACTCTAGAGGACTCTAGAGGTTGTACTGGCAGACAAGGTTAGACACTGGTGACTGGCCACACACACACACAAGAACACGCACGCACGCACGCACGCATGCACGCACGCACGAACGCACGCACACACACGCACACACACACACACACACACACACACACACACACACACACACACACACACACACACACACACACACACACACACACACACACACACACACACTTTACCTCTGTTCACCTGCCTCCTTGTTCTTGGGTTTGGCCTCACCGCCCTTCCCCTGTTTGACCTTCTTCTCCTTGGGCCTGACCTCACTGGGGTAGACACGCCCCCCAATGATCCTGTGTTCAGGGTAGAGGTCAGAGGTCAGGGGTTAAGAGTGGAGGTGATGTTAAGGACCACCAGAGTAAGTAAACCATCCATGGCAAAACTCTGTCAAAGAATCACTGGAAAACCCCTAATTTCATTTTGGTAGGCGTATATTACTGTGATACATAAAAGTATACAGGCAAACATATCAAAGACATATGTTGCAATTCACAGGCCTCTTCAGAGGCTTCTGGACTATACTGTCTCTCATAGTCCAGTGAACAATCTAGTAAATGTAGATGAATGAAGGCTTGTGACCACAACACAGTAAATGACCTTTGCACCATTGAACAGTCACAGCCCCCACACTAACCTCTCCCATAGCAACAGAGCCCTCATAAACCCATACAATGATTGATTGGCCACAATGGCATGCCATGGGAAGAGGGAGAAAATGGCAAAGAGGAGTAGTAATCACACAACAATAAACTGAGAAAATAAATAAGACATCAAAATCAATTGAGAGGGAAAAGATCCATTGTAGTTCACTTCCAACCAGTGTACACAGTCTGAACCACATTAGACTCAGAATGACATGATCTATTACCCAGAAGCATCTATCTAGGCTACAATAAAAATACCAATGCGCAATTACGCATCTGTTGCGTTTTGGCGCTTACATGGTAAAGTTCGAGACATAGGCGTTCTTGGGAATCAGGAACTGGAAGACGCCCTCGGCGGCGGCGGAGTGCCGGTTGAGCATGGTGCACGACACCGCCGTGAAGGCGTATCGGGAGATAATGGTGGTCTTCACCGACAGCTCCTGGATATGCGGTTTGGTCTCCTACACGGTTGGACATCAACATGTTAGGGTCACGTGTATTGCTTACACCTTAGGTTTGATTGGTTTGTAATACATTTGGTTAATTTAAATCTGGCAGTGATGGATGTTTTTCATGTCTCGTATAATGGGACAGCACAGCACTGCGTTCACGCACACACACATGCTGCGCTTTGGCCACTAATCTATTCCGTTCATTTCCAGTGAGATATCGTTCCAAACTCCTTATCACCACGTTGGCGGGATATTTTAAAATATTTTGTCATGTATTTCTGGATAGATGTCCAGCGATTTCCACTTATCTGGCGGACAGCCCGGTGCGCTTGGCAGGTCTCTGCGTGTCACACCCCTGCGTGTCACACCGGAGGAGAGTTTTCGAGGATGACAAACTGCAGAGCTGAACTACCCATCCCTCTACTCTGCTTTCACGAAATACGTTTTGTGACATATTCTTCAATTGTTATCAATGAACAACAGTATGCAGCATGCAGATCTCTTTGAGAATGAATGTGGTTGATATTTAGTCTACAGTAGCCTAGGCTACACACAATGACGCACAAGAGCGAAAAAGATGCTTAAGAGCAGAAATGTCAAGACATTAAACGTTGTAATCTTTACCTTAATAAGCATGGATTTCACCTGACGAGGCACTCTACGGGGAGACTGAGATGGGAAACAAAATAGATCTGTTAAATAGTGCTCTAAAGAAGCCCTCAAAATATATATCAATGTTGCCAAATGAAATAGTTCAGAGTTGAAATTACGCTCACAATATTCAAATCAAAGTCGGTCAAGTCGGGAGAAAGATCATCCTCAATATTAATATCCTCTAACAGTCCAAAAGCATACGGATTGTAACACATCAGTAAAGTCAAAAACAGCATGTTGACGTCCATTCCCATTTACAGTAATAACGAATATGAGCGCATATTTCCAGGGTGCAGCGCACTGAGTCTGCGGGTCGTTTGGATCAGAGTGGCCGAATTTATGAGACGATGGATGACTGAGGACACTTGACTCGCAACGGCACGCCCACCAGCAGAGAGATGCAGAGTCTTCCCCCTGGACTGGATTAGTCGCGTCGGGGGCTAGGGAAGAAGCGCCTGACCCGGGTCACACACACAGGCACACAGCTATTACAATGTGCACCCCACTCCAAAGGCCATCAATTACCTCTATAGTCTTCGTTCACTACTCGCCTTGAAGTTGACCCCACTTCCACTTCCACTCCAACAAATCACTTCAAGGGCAATGTGATTCATTTAGCCAAGTGTCACTGTCACGTTTGAACTCTCAAAACTGCATTTATAAATACAAATTGCGTACACTTATGCAGTATGACACAAAGTCAAAATTATTTAAAGGCAAAATTATTTAACCTTAAAAGGGCAAACTGTGGTAAATTTAGCAAAACCACATAATTTAAAAACAGGTTTTTTTATCCTTCTGAAATTTTAGGACTTTGTCACGCAGCTATTTACAGACAAAAACACTATTTACTATGATTTCGGTGTTAATATGGAGGAATGGAGAAATGTATACTAGTGGTGTGGCTAAGCTGAAAATGTACAGTCATGGCCAAAAGTTTTGAGAATGAGACAAATATGAATTTTCACAAAGTCTGCTGCCTCAGTTTGTATGATGGCAATTTTCATATACTCCAGAATGTTATGAAGAGTGATCAGATGAATTGCAATTAATTGCAAAGTAATTCATTAATATTAATTAATTAATAGTAATTATTAATGTTAATTTTCACAGTCTGCTGCCTCAGTTTGTATGATGGCAATTTTCATATACTCCAGAATGTTATGAAGAGTGATCAGATGAATTGCAATTAATTGCAAACTGAATCTCCCCAAAACATTTCCACTGCATTTCAGCCCTGCCACAAAAGGACCAGCTGAAATCATGTCAGTGATTCTCTCGTTAACACAGGTGTGAGTGGTGACGAGGACAAGGCTGGAGATCACTCTGTCATGCTGATTGAGTTCGAATAACAGACTGGAAGCTTCAAAAGGAGGGTGGTGCTTGGAATCATTGTTCTTCCTCTGTCAACCATGGTTACCTGCAAGGAAACATGTGCTGTCAACATTGCTATGCACAAAAGGGCTTCACGGGCAAGGATATTGCTGCCGGTAAGATTGCACCTAAATCAACCATTTAAAGGATAATCAAGAACTTCAAGGAGAGCTGTTCAATTGTTGTAAAGAAGGCTTCAGGGCGCCCAAGAAAGTCCAGCATGCGCCAGGACCGTCTCCTAAAGTTGATTCAGCTGCGGGATCGGGGCACCACCAGTACAGAGCTTGCTCAAGAATGGCAGCAGGCAGGTGTGAGTGCATCTGCACGCACAGTGAGGCAAAGACTTTTGGAGGATGGCCTGGTGTCAAGAAGGGCAGCAAAGAAGCCACTTCTCTCCAGGAAAAACATCAGGGACAGACTGATTTTCTGCAAAAGGTACAGGGATTGGACTGCTGAGGACTGGGGTGAAGTCATTTTCTCTGATGAATCCCCTTTCCGGTTCTTTGGGGTATCCGGAAAAAAGCTTGTCCGGAGAAGACAAGGTGAGCGCTACCATCAGTCCTGTGACATGCCAACAGTAAAGCATCCTGAGACCATTCATGTGTGGGGTTGCTTCTCAGCCAAGGGAGTTAGCTCACTCACAATTTTGCCTAAGAACACAGCCATGAATAAAGAATGGTACCAACACATCCTCTGAGAGAAACTTCTCCCAACCATCCAGGAACAGTTTGGTGACAAACAATGCCTTTTCCAGCATGATGGAGCACCTTGCCATAAGGCAAAAGTGATAACTAAGTGGCTCGGTGAATAAAACATTAATATTTTGGTTCCATGGCCAGGAAACTCCCCAGACCTTAATCCCATTGAGAACTTGTGGTCAATCCTCAAGAGGCGGGTGGACAAACAAAACCCCACAAATTCTGACAAACTCCAAGCATCGATTATGCAAGAATGGGCTGCCATCAGTCAGGATGTAGCCCAAAAGTTAATTGACAGCATGCCAGGGCGGATTGCAGAGGTCTTGAAAAAGAAGGGTCAACATGGCAAATATTGACTCTTTGCATCAACTTCATGTAATTGTCAATAAAAGCCTTTGACACTTATGAAATGCTTGTAATTATACTTCAGTATTCCATAGTAACATCTGACAAAAATATCTAAAGACACTGAAGCAGCAAACTTTGTGGAAATTAATATTTGAGTCATTCTCAAAATTTTGGCCACGACAGTAGACTCAATTGGGCACTTTGTGATAGAAGCACCACATTTGGCACAGAGGCACATTTTTTCATAGTTTTTTTTTAACCTTTATTTAACTAGGCAAGTCAGTTGAGAACAAATTCTTATTTGCAATGACGGCCTACCAGGGAACAGTGTGTTAACTGCCTTGTTCAGGGGCAGAATGACAGATTTTTACCTTGTCAGCTCAGGGATTCAATCGAGCAACCTTTCGGTTACTGGCCCAATGCTCTAACCATTAGTGTACCCTGGGAAGATATAGATATGGAGCCGCCCCAGATTTTGCCCCTGGGGACGTGGCAGACACTAAAATAAAAAGTAACTCCAAAATCTGGTGCCAGAACGACTCAGAGATAGCCTATAGGCCAATGCAGCAGTAGGCCTATAACTTCCATCGCCAACAAAGGGTATATAACAAAGTATTGAGATAAACTTTTGTAGGTGACCAAATACTTATTTTCCACCATAATTTGCAAATAAATTCATTAAAAATCCTACAATGTGATTTTCTGGATTTTCTTTCCTCATTTTGTCTGTCATAGTTGAAGTGTACCTATGATGAAAATTACAGGCCTCTCTCATCTTTTTAAGTGGGTGAACTTGCACAATTGGTGGCTGACTAAATAATTTTTTTGCCCCACTGTATAGTGCCTTAGACCGCTGCGCCACTCGGGAGTCCTAAGCTATGAAATAAACCAACCTGTTTCACACAAGTGTAGCAGGTTGTGAATTTTGCAAACAACATTCCACTCCGAGATTGAGAACCGTAAATGACTGTAATCCATGCATTACGAGTAATTAATGTAACCAAATGACGGGGATTAATGGTACATTTACCAGCCTACTGGTTACATATGTAATGGGGAATTGATCAAAATAACCAATCAAAGGGAAAACGATTCACAAAATGAAACAATGAATGTGCAAGAATTGGCAGGAGACAGCAGAGCACATTCTGGAGAGCTGAGTGCATGCATTCTGGAGAGCTGAGTGCATGCATTCTGGAGAGCTGAGTGCATGCATTCTGGAGAGCTGAGTGCATGCATTCTGGAGAGCTGAGTGCATGCATTCTGGAGAAAGATGCTCATCTCTTCACCACACACCCCTCCCCTTCTTCTAGTTGCAACATTTAAAATTATACTCAAGACACATTATCTTCACACGTTGTGATCTGTATGTAATTACGAGATGCTCATGTCTCCGTCCTAACAATGCGAGTCATTGTCCCAAATGGCGGGACTGCAGGTAACAAGCTTAGGTCTGCATATTATGCCCATAGAAACGCATTGGGCTTATTCAGGACAGATTTTGGCTAGAGTGAGCCTTCTCACTTCGCCTCATCCTCTCTGCTGAAGCTAGCGCGCAGAACAGCGCCCCTCTGTCTTGCCATATGTAGCCCATGTATCTGATGCTGTCTGGTCAGAAAAAGTATGACATGCCATTCATCTTTTGTCCAGATAGCTTCATATAAATGGTCTCCACATATGGAGACAGAGGGGCGCTGTTTCGCTAGCTTAGATGTTTTATGTGAGATTGATGCGTCTTTCTATCGGTGCGTGTTTTGGTCAAATAAAGGATCAATATTTACATATTTTATTTGTACGGGCAAGGAGGTGCAGTAGGGCGGGCTAGGCCCCCTAGGGCCCGCCCATAATGCCGGCCCAGCACACAATTACATTGGATTAACACAAAACTCTGTCATTATCATTACTCATTACTCATTCATTACAGAATGCTGCCATTCTGTCATTTCACCTGAGACGTTACAGGATGTTTTAGGGGCTGTTTATTTTCTGAGCAATACTTTTTTTGGGTTGGCATTGTAGTAGGCTTTGCTGTGTGTGTGTGTGTGTGTGCGTGTGCGTGTGCGTGTGTGTGTGCGTGTGCGTGTGCGTGTGTGTGTGTTCAATCAATTTCAAGTGGTTTTCTATGTCTCTTTTTCAAGTGCTTTTTTTTCTCCAGAAATGTGCATTTACATTTCTTAATGAGTGGAAAACATTTCCGAACGCATTTCAGCAGACATTGAAGTTGAACTTTAAAGAACATAAAACAGTGGTGAGATAAAGCAGTGTATTCTTGACATTTAGTCCTTAGGTACATGTCTTATTTTTTGGATTACACAGTTCCTCTGTAGTTCTACAGGAGTTGTGACTGAAGAACTGGTCACATCAGATAGGGCGGTTCATCTCCCAGTAAAGCCAGCCAGCACCTGGCAGGGGACGAGAGGTCCGCACTGGTCGGTATACAGAGGGAAATCAGGCTCAGAGCTCTGATTTTCATGAAACTGTCAGACAAGCAAAAGCCCCTCATGGTCAGGGAGCCCCATAAAACATGGAAGAGGCCAGGAATTGGAGCATGTGAAGGCACCCCCACGGGGCAGGTGACATTTGACCTCAGAAGACCAGTTGGCAGCAGCCATGACCATCCTGTGTCTTTCTGATTGATAATGTGATTGAACTGTGCCTACCAGGGTTGGGGACCATTCCATTTTAAATCAGTCGATTCAGGAAGTACACTGAAATTCCAATTCCAATTCCAACTCCAAGTTATTTTACAGAAGGCAATGAGGAAAGTTGAAATTGAATTGGAATTTCAGTTTACTTTCTAAATTGACTGAGAAAAAAAGGAATTGACCACAACCCTGGTGCCTATACTGCTCATAATTAAATCAAAACGATAAGATCAGATTACTATTTTAATACACATTTAAATATAATTCAAAAATTGTGGTGTGTGTTTTTTTAATTGAGATTTCTTTATGGAAAATATTAATGTATATGCACATTTTCAAAGATTTGTGTACTGTATAATACTGGGAAAATAAAAATATATAATATAGTAGCATTTGATATTGCTATGTGACAGTGGTGCATGTCTGAGACAGAGGTCTGGATAGTAAGGTGTGTCCTCTCAGATGTAGTAGTCTCAGCACCACACTCCCTCAAACACTAAACCCAGTTGCATGATTCCCCCAGAGAGCTTGCGAGAGACTCCCTATGATTGGTCAATTAATCATTCAGGAAAAGTGTTTCCACCTTCAAGGAATAATCCACTCAAAAACGATTTTTAAAAATGCATTAGTCTCAAAGTGTTTTGGGTGTCAGTAGTCAAGGAATCAAGCGATTTGCATTATCATGATGATGTGGCAAGTTACAATGTGCTTTTTGAAAGTCCCAAATCGAAAATTTGATTGCTCACATGCAAAACATTTTGGGACTGAATCAACAGTGGACTACAAATACCAAAATATCGTTTTTTAGTGGATTATTCCTTTAATGCAGTGCACACCCAGCATGGTGACAAAGGTCAATAGTCCCTTTTTTCCCTCTATTTCTGTTTTTATTCTATTGTTGTTGCACAGAGAAAAGGGAATTGATCTGACCTCACAGTGATTGCCATGCAAAGTGGCCAAATTTGGCGCCAAATGGAATGTTTGAACTCTGTCTAAAGTCCAAACGTTAGCTCCACTGCCACGTGGCCAACCCACAGGTATTATTATGATCACATAGAGAGAGGAAACTACTGCTACAGCATGCCAGCGTTTACATCTGTACATACCAGCATTGGAAACCCAGTTCTGATTGTCTGTGCGTGTTGCAGGCTTCAGGCCTGCATAAATCAAAGAGAAAACCAGCCCAAAACCGAACCTGTACGATCCCAAATATGCTGTATTTACCCTCCTACACGGCAGGTCAAGTTTCAAAGTTTCCCTCTCCGGGTTACGTGAAACACAACAAATATTGACTGGGGCCAAGCGTCTATCAGCACTCAGTGGATTTTTAACCCTCATTTTGGGATCTTTCTACTCCCTCTTGGGTCCCGGCTGAAGGACAATATTTGGGAGTGTTAAACCTCAGGCAACACATACAGGCCTGGAACCATGAGACGCCTGGCTCTCCTCCTAGGCCTGCTGGCCCTACACCAAACCCACTGCTTTGAGTTTGTGGTAGAGGGAGAGTGGGAGACGGAAACGGTGAGTTCATATAGTTCAATGTCGACTGTTATACGATAACGAGATTTGTTTTATAGATGTGTCTTAATTGCCTTAATGCTGCTGGACCCCAGAAAGAGTAGCTCCTGCCTTGGCAGCAGCTACTGTGGATCCTTAATAAATACAAATGTGTGTAGATACAGCCATCTCTCTGTCAAATGTGTTTTTTGATAACGTTCCTTTTACAGAACTATATTTTATATGACGTCCATGTGACTGATTAATGTACAACTTTTATTCTCTATTTTACAAACGGCCCTTTTGTTCTACCAGTCATTAGAGGAACAACATGGACGATTTAAGGTGAGATGAAACTCTTCTTTTCTTTTTTCAAACAATTTGTCTGAGCTAATGTTATATAATGTCATAGTTTACTACTCACAATCGTTAATAATCTGCATTTCTTATATTCAACATGACATTGATTCAATAATGCAACATATTATGAGGGAAATTATCCTGTCTTGAGGTGGGTTTTTTGTTTTGCCCAGTTACAGAAATAGAACACCAACAACATGTAAAAGCAAGCAGTCTGCTTCATTGACCTCTGAACTATTGATAAAGGGGTTACGTAGAGGTCAATGGATTGAACCCAATGAAAGTCCTATACATGTGGTCAATATAGGCTTACTGACAATTCAAACATTTAATTTAGAATGTCTATAGAATTGTTATGTAATTTTCACCTAACTATAGTTACTGTTACATATGAAACATTTTCTCTCTGAGGGCAGTATGGGACAATACAGATACTCCTGCATCTGCATTGCTTGCTTTTTGGGGTTTTAGAATGGGTATCTGTAAAGCACTTTGTGACAACAGCTGATGTAAAAAGAGATTTATAAAATACATTAGCTTGATTGATTGGTATAGAGCTCATTGTTTCTGTGTGTTCCCAGAGGGCAATATTGACCAGTGAGGAGCAGGAAGAGTTTGAGGTAGGTTTCTCTCTCCGGTCTCTGCTTGATGTTCGACCCCTCTGTCCACTGTGACAGAGTTTAGTCCTCTTATCTACTAATCAATGGTCCTGTTTGAAGAGAATCCTCTGACAGACAGGTTATTGACTTCCCTCTGCAGTTGCTACATCCATTTAACGTTTCTGTGGTAAAATGTGTCACTTTCTTTCTCAGAATTCACAGCCTGTTATACACTGACTATACCAAACATTAGGAACACCTTCCTATTATTGAGTTGCACCTCCACTTTTTGCCCCCAGAACAGCTTCAATTCCTCAGGGCATGGATTCTACAAGGTGTCGAAAGCGTTCCACAGGGATGTTGGTCCATGTTGACTCCAATGCTTTTCACAGTTGTGTCAAATTGGCTGGATGTCCTTTGGGTGGTAGACCATTCTTGATAGACACAGGAAACTGTTGAGCGTTAAAAACCCAGCAGCATTGCAGTTCCTGACACAAACCGCTGCGCCTGGCACCTACTACCATACCCCATTCAAAGGCACTTAAACATTTTGCTTTGCTCATTCACCCTCGGGACGGCACACACACAAAAAACATGTCTCAATTGTCTCAAGGCTTAAAAAGCCTTTAACCTATCTCCTCCCCTTCATCTATATTGATTGAAATGTATTTAACAAGTGACTTCAAAAAGGGATCATAGCTTCCTCCTGGATTCACCTGGTCAGTCTATGTCATTGAAAGAGCAGGTGTTCTTAAGGTTTTTTATCATCAAGTAGATACTCCAAAGAAACATGTTTCCTATCCATTTTTCAGTCAGATATTTTGATTTGTAGATAAAAAAAAAAAAGATTCTGTGTCCCGAAACCAGTTGTTTTATGTGGTTTATATGTAAAGATGTAGAGAGCTTGACTCATAATTCCTATGCAACGGCACTCGTCCCTAGTTGATGACATCACAGCCAAAGTCAGTCTCACGTGCTCCACCTCTCTCTGTAGGCCATCCGGGGTGATGACATCACAGTTAAGAGCTACAAGGTGGAGAGCCGCATCACGTCGCGGTTCTGCCACACCACGGTCAAGAGCTCTGTGGTCAACTCTGGTCCAAATGCCCAGAGCATTGGCTTCAACGTCCAGATCCCCAAACGAGCCTTCATCACCAACTTCACCATGTGAGCCAACCATCTCAATCACAATAAAAATCACAATCTCAATTCTCAATCACAATCCCAATGTCACAATTGCAATCACACTGCAATAAAACCCTGAAATGAATGGAAAGAGCTGTGAACTATGGTGTCCTGTTGTTAGGAATGTGAATGGGATCACGTTTGTGGGCTCAGTGAAGGAGAAGACTGTGGCTAGGAACCTCTACGCTCAGGCTAGAGCCAGAGGGAAGGCCGCAGGCCTCGTCAGGTACGTACAGCCCACAATGCACCATGGCTATGGTATCTAGTGTAGCTATACTGAAGAATGAGATCTTGGACAATACAAGGAAATGGGTTCCCACCCATTTTTTGACCGTTATGAATCCTATGCCATTCATAATGGTCTATACCGTGTATAACAAACATTGTTGTTACATAAGACCTTTCTAGTGTCCTGTGACTGACTATAGAGCTGGTAATGCTACACCACAGGGCTAACTCCCAGGACATGGAGACCTTTAAGGCGGAGGTCCACGTGCCTCCCGGCAGTAAGATAGAGTTTGAATTGCACTACCAGGAAATGATGCAGAGGAAGCTGGGCTTCTATGAACACTCACTATACCTGCAGCCTGGACGACTGGTGCCTCAGTTCCAGGTGAGAGAGCCTACGTTTGTGCGTGTGTGCGTGCCTGTGTGTGGTATTTAACGACTCTATTTGATAGGTCAGTGCTGATGTGTCAGCGTATGTGAGCCTTCTCCCTGTCTCTCTGCAGGTGGACGTGTATATCTATGAGCCCAGCGGCATCGCCTCTGTGGAGACACCCAACACCTTGGGAGAGCATTTCAGCGGCATGGCCAAACTCACCTCCTCGAAGGACAAGGCTCACGTGGTGTTCAAGCCCTCGCTCCAGCAGCAGAGGAAGTGCGAGAACTGCACCACCAGCGCCATCGATGGCGTCTTTACCGTCAAATACGATGTCCTGAGAGACAGTAACGCCGGGGAACTACATGTGGGTACACACACTGACAGAAACACACGCAGTAACACAGTCTTTGTGTCACTTTACTTTGTAACGGAAATGTAATACAGAAAGTATGGGTCACTGTTATCTCACTGTTTCTCCTAGGTTTCTGACGGGCATTTTGTGCATTTCTTTGCCCCGGCCAACCTCTCCCCACTTCCTAAAAACATTGTGTTCGTCATTGACGTCAGTGGATCTATGTGGGGAGTCAAGATGAAGCAGGTGTGTGACGTAACCATAGAAAAACTCACAGGGGTCAATCTGTGCCCCATCAGGGTCGTACATCTCTCTTCTCTCACAACCGGCAGAGCCTGCCTGCCAAATGCAACACTGCCCTCATGTGGGTATTCTGTGAAACTGCACTTAATTTACTCTCCAATCTCATTTATGACTTTATCTCTCTCTCTTGCTCTATAACTCTCTCTCTCTCAGACTGTGGAGGCTATGCAGACCATATTGGATGACCTGACCATGGATGACTACTTCAGCATTGTTGACTTCAACCACAACGTGCGCTGCTGGAGTGAGGAGCTGGTTCCAGGCAGCACCATACAGGTGGCTGAGGCCAAGAAATACATCCAGAACATCAAACCCAACGGAGGTGAGAGAAGGGGGGAGAGAGAAGGGAGGGATGAAAGAAAGAGAGCGACAGAGAAAGAGGGAGATGTGGAGTATAAGGAAGTAGAGAGTTGGATGGAATTAAGTCATGGGGAGAGACAGAGGAAAGAGGAAGAGAGGAAAGAGTGGTGGATAACGAAAGGTTGTCTGGATATGTATCTGATTGGCTCTCGCTACCCTTTGACCCGATTCAGGCACCAATATCAATGAGGCATTGATGAGGGCGGTGCAGATGCTGGTGAAGGCGTCCAATCAGGGCATGATCGACCCACGCTCTGTCTCCATGATCATGCTGGTGTCTGATGGAGACCCCACTGTCGGTGAGACATACCGCTGCTGATCCCAAAACTGACAATGACTGACTTTTCATCCCCCACCTCATACCACTTCAACCCCCTTCACCCCCCCCCCCCCCCACACCCCATCTAATAACCTCTAGTGGTGTACTGCCCTTCATATTATTGTGCTACCGTCATCCACCATCTCTCCCTCTCTGCGTAGGAGAGATCAAGCTCAGCGCCATCCAGAAGAATGTGAAGAAGGTCATGAGGGAGGAGTTCTCTCTCTTCTCATTGGGCATCGGCTTCGATGTCGACTACGACTTCCTGGAACGCATCGCCATGGAGAATAGGGGCGTAGCCCAGAGGATCTACACCAGCCACGACGCCTCAGATCAGATACGGGTACAATAGACCCCTCTCCCTAAAACTCCCATTCATCCTTCTCTACCTAATCCTGCATCCAGTTGTATCACTACTCCTCCTCCATCCCCTCCCTCCGCTCTCCCCCTTTTGTATGACTACCTCTCTACTGAATTCCCCTCCTATTGTTGTATAATCACTCTCTCACCGCCATATCTGACCTCTGGGAACTCATCGCCCTCCTCCGTTCTCCCCCTGCAGCGGTTCTACAGCCAGGTCTCGTCTCCCCTCCTGAGGAAGATCACGGTTCAGTTCCCAGAGGACTCTGTCTCTGACGTCACCCAGAACCACTTTGACAAGTATTTCAGTGGCTCAGAGCTGGTGGTGGCTGGGAAGGTGCTGCCCTCTGAGTCCACTACTCTAAACAGCTTCACCACTGCATCCGCTGTGAGTCATACATACACATGCACGCATGCACACTCATACACACACCAAAAAAAAAGTACCCAAAAGTCATACTTGAATAAAAGTAAAGAAAATGTGAAAAGTGAAAGTGAAAGTCACCCAGTAAAATACTACTGGAGTAAAAGTCTGAAAGTATTTGGTTTTAAATCTACTTAAGTATCAAAAGTAAAACTAAAAAGTATAAATAATTTGAAATTGCTTATATTAACCAAACCAGATAGCCATGGGAAAACTCCAACACTCAGACATAATTAACAAACAAAACATTTTGTTTAGTGAGTCCACCAGATATGAGGCAGTAGCGATGACCAGGGATATTCTCTTGATAAGTGGGGGAATTTTCCATTTTCCTGTCCTGCTAAGCATTCAAAATGTAAAAAGTACTTTTGGGTGTCAGGGAAAATGTATGGAGTACAAAGTACATACTTTTAGTAGGAATGTAGTGAAGTAAAAGTAGTCAAACATATAAATAGTAAAGTACAGATACCCGAAAAAAATTACTTAAGTAGTACTTTAAAATATTTTTTACTTAAGTACTTTACACCACTGCATACACACACACACACACACACACACACACACACACACACACACACACACACACACACACACACACACACACACACACACACACACACACACACACACACACACACACACACACACACACACACACACACACACACACACACACACACACACACCCGTGTCCTACCCTCTCTCTGTCCACCTCTTCTTCCCAGGATCGTCTGGACCTGTCCCTACAGACTGAAGCAGACTACCTGGAGCTAGACGCTGCGCTGGCCCAGCAGCAGCATGCCTTCACTGGCTTCGCCAGACAGATGTGGGCCTACATCACTGTCAACCAGCTACTGGCCGAGAGGTGAGAGAGGGAGAAAGAGAGAGAGAGAGAGTTTAACACATCTTTATTTTCAATTTAAGGAGTGAATACAAAGCTTGTGCTATAATTTGCCAGCCCTTCGATACAGAATACAGAGCATAAATAAACACACAGAGTAACATTTTGTGAATGTTATATCCCTGTTCCCTGCAGGTCCCTGGCCCCCACTGCTGGTCAGAAGAGGAAGATCACACAGAGGATCCTGACCCTGGCTGTGGAGCACCAGTTTGTCACGCCCCTCACTACCCTACTGGTGGAGAGTGAGGATGCCAAGGAGAGGCTGCTCGCTGACTCCCCTAAGGACCCCAAACAGGGATGCTGTGCAGGTGCCTGATCAAAATCACTAGAGTCCCCCATTTTGGGTCTTGTAAATGTACATGAGGGCAAGAGAGTGACTAAAGCTTTCCCAAACTCGTTGTGTGTGTGTGTGTGTGTGTGTGTGTGTGTGTGTGTGTGTGTGTGTGTGTGTGTGTGTGTGTGTGTGTGTGTGTGTGTGTGTGTGTGTGTGTGTGTGTGTGTGTGTGTGTGTGTGTGTGTAGGAGGATCTCTTGGGGGAAGGACTCCAGTGCAGATGGTTCACAGCATCCCCCCCTGGGTCCAGATGACCACCCCTGCCCCCCCTAGCCACGCCGAGAGGCCCCTACCAGATCACATCACCATAGGTGACAATAACAACACACACACACCTCTATAGCACAGTATAATGCTTCTCTACCTGTCCATATCACAATACGTAGAAACACACACATAGCCATTCACTGTGTTTTTAAAGGGGCAGTGTGGACAAAACGTGATTTCCCTCTGTTGTATATATATTTCCAGACTATGAGGTTGGAATAATGCTGTGAAATTGTGAATATTATGATAATGCACTGTGTAAGAGCTGTTTGAAAAGTTTGCCTGAAATTTCAGCTTGTTTTGCTGTGTGGTGTTTTTGGACTGCCTCGTGACATCACCAGGCGATATAAGTTAATAGACCAATAACAAAGAGAGTTTGCACACCTCTCTGCCTATAACAGCTAGTTTTCAGGTTACACATCCCTCCCATTAGGCTCCTCCAATTAGGCCCCTCTCTCAGACCACTCCCAGACAGTCCTAGCTACATTTTTGCTTCAGAAATAGCATTTTGCTAAGAAGCAATTTTTTTTAAACTTCAGTGTTGTGATGCAAAAATTCTAACAAAGTGTATAGCGCTCAGAATTAAAAAGGTATAGTGGGATATTATTCATCCTAATCAGACAGTTTTTTACATGGACGACACATTGGAGATAATATAAGACAAGTACGGGAAACAATAGAACACTATGCCAAATCTGGGAAACCAGGCCTGATTTTCATAACTGACTTTGAAAAGGCTTTTGATAAAGTACGACTGGAATTTATATATATATATCTATATATATATAGATATATATATATATATATATATATATATGCCTGGAATATTTCAATTTTCAACCCTAGGTGTAATATTAAATAATGTCTACTTCTCAGAAAGTTTGAAACTGTCAAGAGGAGTAAAACAAGGTTGCCCACTATCGGCATATCTATTTATTATGGCCATCGAAATGTTAACTATTAAAATCAGATCCAACAATAATATCAAGTGCCTAGAAATCCAGGACTTAAAAACAAAGGTCTAATTGTAAGCTGATGATTCATGTTTTCTTTTAAATCCACAATTTGGATCCCTTCACAGCCTCAAAGACGATCTAGATACTTTTTTAACCTCTCTGGATTACAACCAAATGATGGTAAGTGTACAATGCTACGTATTGGATCACTAAAAAATAAAACTTTTACATTACCATGTAATTTACCACTAAAATGGTCTAACGGTGAAGTGGACATGCTCGGTATTCATATCTCGAAAGAAAGAAATTATCTCATTACAATACATTTTAATGTAAAGTTAGCAAAAATAGATAAGATCTTGCTACCGTGGAAAGGAAAATACCTGTCTATTTGTGGAAAAATCACCCTCATTAACTTTTAGTCATATCCCAGTTTACCTATTTGCTTATGGCCTTGACTACTGTACACCTAGCGACTTGTTTTTTTAAATTATATGAACAAAAATATTATATTTTATTTGGAATGGCAAGCCAGACAAAATTAAGCGGACCTATTTATATAAATAATATGAATTCGGAGGACAATAATGATTAAATATTAAAGCATTAGACCTCTCACTAAAGGCTTCAGTCATTCCAAAGTTATACTTAAATCCAAACTGCTTCTCTAACAGATTAGTAAGGATGTCTTACCCCATGTTCAAGAATGGCCCTTTTCCCTTTATTCAGATTACAGCCTCTCACTTTCGGTTATTTGAAAAGGAAATAATCTCCAAAATATCACTATTTTAAAACAAGCCATAGAAAGTTGGTTGCAATTACAGTTTCATCCACCAGAAAAAAAAACAGAACAAATATTACAACAAATATTATGGTTAAATTCAAATATACTAATTGATTAAAAAAACTATATTTTTGTAAAGAATGTTTAAAAAAGGTATAATCTTTGTAAATTATATCCTAAATAGGACTGGCGGAGTTGTCACACATGCAGCTAACAAAAATATATGGAAATGTCTGCTGTACTCAAAATGTAAAATGGTAGAGGCAAGTGGAAGGGGGAGAAAGTAAGGAACTTGTCTGTCGGCCCTGCATTAAAGACCAAAATTGGCTAAAGAAAATTGTGATAAATAAAAAAGTATATCAGTTTCATTTAAGAACCCAAAAAATAACAGCTGTGCCATATATATTTGCAAAATAGTCTGGAAGAGATTCTCGATGTATTGATTCCATGGCACATGGTTTATGAACTGATACAGAAAACAACGCTGGATATACTATACAAAATTCTTGCAACGAATAGAATGTTATAGATATGGGGGATACAACTATCCCAGTACTGCAGATTTTGCTGCAAAGAGACAGAATCAATAGATCATTTGTTTTGGTACTGTCCACATGTAACTATTTTTGTTTATTTTTGACCATTTTAATTTCAAAACAATCACAGTAAGTTACTTAATTGTTACCCAGAAATGATTTGATATTGAGATAAAAACAGCTGCATTGGGCCATCAACATCGCCTACCTCCCTACCTGGCAATTTCTCAGTGGGTAATATTCTTATGTCCATTGTGCCACTATAGTAACGGTTATTTGTCTGTGTGTTTTCTGTGTGACAGTGGAGAACGACCCTCACTTCATCGTCCACCTGCCTAAAAACAATATGGACGTCTGCTTCAACATCGACTCAGAGCCTGGACACATCCTCAATCTGGTGTCAGACCCTGGTGCAGGTATGCGTGTGCATGCAAAATTGTGTGTGTCTGTGCTTGTGTCCTCTTACCTCTATTCTCCGCCATCTTTGTCCTCTAGGTGTGGTGGTGAATGGCCAGTTGGTTGGCTCTAAGAGGGTGGGGGTGGAGGAGAAGGTGAACACGTACTTTGGCACCGTCTCAGTGTTCTACCAGCCTGACGGCATCAGGGTGTCAGTCAGCACCGACCGTATCGACCTGACCTACGGCAGGAACAATCACTCCTTCACCTGGGGAGCCACGGCCGACATCACCCAGGACAGGTAGGAACATGCACACGCACACACAGACACACACAAACCGCTGGTCAGGCACCATCAGCCTATTTTACTGTGAGAAGGTAAAACAGTACATTTCAAAAGTACACGGTTCCCTGTTTTAACCACATGCTATGATCTCTGTGTGTTTCAGGGTGAATGTTTCCATAGTGAAGGACTCCAAGGTGATGGTGACAGTGGATGACAAGATCACTGTGATGGTGCTGCTACATCGTGTGTGGAAGAAACACCCAACCCACGTGGACTTCCTGGGCCTCTATATCCCCAACAACAACCAGTACTCCTCTCAGGCCCACGGCCTTATAGGTAGGTCACCAATTGGACTCAAGTGTTACCCTGTTACTGTACTGTTACAATAATGTTATAATCTAATTAAATTATTTTACATATAGTGGCAAGATACCCTACGTCTCCCTTAAAGTGAATCCTGCAGCAGTATCCCTATATTTAATCACAGCCTACTTCACTAGGTTTCACTGATCTCTCTCTCTCTGTGTGTGTGTGTGTAGGTCAGTTTGGCCAGGAGCCAGAGGTGAGGGTGTTTAACATGCACCAGGGAGCTGACCCTCTGAAGAAGGAGGCCACCATGGAGGTGAAGGGCAACAAGCTGGTCGTCACCAGGTAAGAACACACACTCTCTCATGCACATCCCTGCTGCCAGGTAAACCACACACCATTACAGGAAAAACATCGTCACACAAAAACAACGTCACACATACTCAGTCGGTAGACTTCATCTCTGTTCAGGTAATTCTTCCACCATATCACACAGTGGGACAAAGTGCATGTGAGTGCTAACACAGTGAGGACTGTAGATGAGGTTGTAACTATTCGATGTGTGTGACAGGGGCTGGCAGAAGGACTACAGACAGGATAATAAACGTGGATCTGACGTCTTCTGCTGGTTCATCCACAACAGTGGCAAAGGCTTCATCGACGGCCATTACACCAACTACATCGTCCCGCGACTCGACAGCTTCCTGCCGCTCCCACTCTGAGTGACCAATCGCAAGGCACACAGGGGTACCATGTAACCCAGGCAGTCAGAGACAGGGCGTAGTTATAAGGGATATCCTATTCCTCAGGTACAGGAGACACACATATGCAGCCAATCTGACTACACATATCTGTTATTACCTGTTTTCATATCACATCTCTGTCTGACAACTCTCTCTCTCTTCATAAAACATTATAAAAAGCAGTATCAGTATGTATAGCAGTGTGAATGTTTCATTATTTCCATGAAGACTATGCTGCCGGCTTTGAACTTTATGTGCACTTCTTAACCAGAACATTCCAGTGACTGTTGTATTTCTCAGACCTCATCTTACATGGCAAAATCCAAATGTTTTTCAATCAACCATTGTATCAAACAATTCATAGGTCAAACTTTATTCAATAAGTAATATTACAACATTAAATGTATTTGTAGAGAACCATTTGAATAACAATACAAAATAAAAATAAAAATAAAATGTTTCCCCCCCCCATAATCATTGCTTGGCTAAGTCAGGAAGAGATACCTCCATAGAAAATGCATTCTGGGATATTTAGAGAAAGTAACTCTGACACAGTAGAGTCTCTCGGCTGATGGGCCTCAGTGGTGGGGGCTCTTGGGTTACGCTGTCATGTAACAGAAGTCATGATAGATCAGGCCATTTTAGAGAAATCCTCATAGGCAATCCCGTTCACCCTCCTCCCTTTCATCCGACCCTGAGGAAGAAAAAACACACCCTTGTATGAGAAAATAAGAACCATTCATATCATCCCAAAGCAGTTTCTATACCAAACATCTATTCCACCACCAAACGGTAGAAACTGATGCATGACGAGAGCCATTTTGTGCCTGGTCCTTACCGAGTCAAGTGTGAGGGTGGCACTGAACTTTCTCTCGTCTATGGAGTCCAGTAGGGCCTCTGTGTCTCTGTACACACCGTTCAGAACCAGGACCCGTTTACCTGTGGGACAGATGGGATAGATTTGATTATTAGATTTGGTGAAATAACAGGTCAGATTATAGATAAAGTAAAAATGTACAGTTTGCAAATCATCAATTTCATGTGGACATGTGTGTGCGTAACCGTGGCGAGAACTAGGTTACCTGGTGCAGGGATGACTGTCTCCAGGTGACTCTGGTCTAGTTTCAGTTTGTCCCCTGAGTCAATCATCTTCACTACGGCTGTGTATTTATCCTGGACCTCCTACAACACAGAACTGTTAGCCTAAATACATATGATATTATTCTCAATGGCAGCGTACTGACTATAAACCTCTTATAAGCTACTTAGAACACAAAACTGTCCCAATCAAACATCTTGGATATGATCACGCATGTGTGGAACTAATGTGTTACCTTGACGACTCCTTTCTTCTTGTGGTACTTCTCCCCCAGTCTCTTGGTAACAACTTTGATTACGATGCCGGGGTGCAGCCAGTGGTCCGCTCTCACAGACCTCTTCTTCTGCTCCTCCATCTGAACATAACGCAGTTCACAAAGGGTTACATGCGCACGTGTTAAACACAGAGTTAACTTGACAGTGCATCAAGTCAGATCTGAGTGGGAGAACTGGAAACACTACCGTACCTCCATGATCTCACCCAGGGCTGATTTCTTCTTCTCTTTGGCTTCTGAGGTGGAGGGCGCATCTTTCCTTTTCCCTGAACCTGCTGCCTTCAGGGCACTGGGACCCAGGGCCACACTAAGGGGAAGAGGTAAACACAGTGTTAATCTGAGTGAAAGAGTGAAATCCCCACAGTCATTTACTTTTGCTGTTTTGCATTGCTATTGATGACGGTGAGTCATTCTTACTGAGCTTCAGATTACTGTACCTGGCTTTAGATAGGCCATCCGCAGAGGAACAGGAGCCCTTGGCCAGATTGAAGGTAACTGAAATATAATCCGAAATATAACCAGCGAGAGATGAGCAGACAAAACGGTGTAATCGGTATAATTTCTGACCAAAATCATCGTGAGTTATCTATATATATATTCTTTTAAACATACTTTTCTCTTCTTCACTTTCTCGTTTCAACTCAGTGAAAACCGGTGCTTCCTGAAAAAAAGAGGGACAGATTGTTTTGAGTCCATGACATGTCATAGGTAAACAGTATCTTTGCTGAACAGTAGGGATGTGAATCTTTCCTTTCAAGCACGATTCGATACGATACAGGAACAAAACTTTTAGTTTGAAATAAATCTGTGTGATTTGGTTGAATTATTTTCCATTCTAAATTAAAATCTGATACTGATGAAGTTTAGGAGCGGGGCCTCTGAGCTGGATCTGTCGGAGATGACTTCTCTGAGCTAGCTGTGTGTGCGTGAGAATGATGTATGGTGTGTGTAGGCGCCTGAGCTTAGCCAGAGGGCAAACTGAGCATCTACCACTATCTGATTAGGAGGGGGGGGGGGGGGGGATTTCTGCTTTTTGGCCCCTCACTTTTGAAATCTCATTCACCTACTGATTATTTTGTAAAATGTCTGTATTTTTTAAATAGAAATTAGCTAAAATAGCAAATTAATATAACGCAGCTTTGGATTTCACCGTCTCAAAAGCAAATGGTTGTGAACTTTACGGAGGAGAGCTGCTCTTCTCCCGCTCCGACCACAGGCTTGCAAAATGCTTGTTATGAAATTACAACTTTAACCTGTTCATGTAAAAATGACAAAATGCACTGATAGTTTTGGTGGTTTTGCTTTAAACAATTTGTTATGGTGAACCCGGCAATCGAAAAGCCTCAATCAAAAGTTAGTTGTGCAATCAGAAAGATGTGAGTTGTGTCCACTCCAGTAGCCTATACAACTCCAGTAAAACAACAACCAGTAAAAAAGAAAAGTACAGTGCATTTGGTAACAATGACCCAGAAAATTACATTGGTTGTCACCCAACTAATAAAGCCTAAGATTTGACATTGCGAGAGCCATTTTACAAGCATTTGAATGCTGATTGTGCCGCACAGATGTATGAATATTAGATCAGGGATAGGCTCTCGTGGGTGCGAGCTGCTCTGTGCACAGTTGTTATCTGACTTGGAGATCAATGACTGTCATATGAATTGACATGCTTAGTTAGATAAGCTACTGAAGGAAAGGACACATAAATTCAGTCACAAAAGATTTGAGGTCTTTTTGGAAAAACGTTAGTGAACTGGGGGTTTGTAAAAAAACGTAAGTGAACTGGGGGTTTGTAACTTTTGTTATTGATTTTCTGACCAATATATGCTACATTTTGATCAGTTTGGGCTCCCGCGGACCAATGCACTTGTATCTTAAACATTTGTACCGGGTGCCGATGCGTATCAGTGAATCGTTACATCCCGAGTAAACAGAACCCTTGGCCAGTCCTTGTTCAGCAGACAGAGTGTAATATGTCCTCCTAGTCAGAGGAGGGCAGTAGTGGTACTCTCTCACCTCTGGCTCCCTGCCCCCTTGGCCCCGGCGGACCTGCTCCTCTATGAACTTGGCACTGCGCTCCTGGTCATCAAGGTCCTGCTTCTTCTTCCTCTCCAGCTCCTCCTGCCTCCGGATGGTCTCTGGGTCGCGGTCGATGTACTGGATGTACCAGCCTTTGGGCGTCTCATCCACCTTACAGAAACCTGGGAGAAGTCATCAGACACAGCAATGTCAGGGATCAGACAGACACAGACAAACACACATAACCTCCGTTCTAAGAGAAATGAGCGTGAAAGTACCCTCTTTCCCCAGCCACTTGGTGAATTCAGTGAGAGTCTCCCACTGGGTGGAGTTCATGTGGACATGCTCTCGGTCATTGATGTACTCGTTATAGACAATGTTGTTTTGCACTCGCTTGGTTCCTGGAGCGAGAGAAAGACATTCAGTCAGGTCGAGGTTTATCTTACGGTCTCTTTATAAGTAGCTAGTGTAATATTGCGTGCACATATATAGATTCAGAAGTAATCAAATATTACCAAAGCGTCTTTTAATCAGCTCAATAAAGTCATTCTTGAACTCCCTTGGTGAGAGGAAGAGTGGAGAGAGGAAGAGTGGAGAGAGGAGAGAGGAGAAAGCAAGTAAGTCCACTGGTGGAACATCTCCCCTGGCTCATCATCACACCATTATTGACACGTCATTTTAACATTTATTGGAGACAGTGTTACAGAACACGACATACCAACAGCCAGACCTAAGCAAATGCAGATTGACTCACTGTGAGAAGTTGTCCATGATCTTGTTGGGGTCCTCCGAGGCCAGCAGCAGTTGTCTCTGGTGGGACTCGGACATGCAGTGGCATTTGAAGCCATTCTATGGGCAGAAAGGGAGAGCTAGTTAAACCTTCTGTATTGTATTAACTAGCTCTTGTCCCGGGCGTTACCGTTAGTGCGCAGAGCCTAACTTCTGACATGCCTGATCGAGATCTAGCTAACGTTACTTTCCTGAGGAGAATACAGTCTATCTAGCTCGCTAGCTAACTTACATGGTTAATTTACATTATGTCCCAATGAGGAGGTCGTTTATGACGCGTGCAACATTTGGCTTGCACCTATTAGCAAATATGCCAAACGTCACGCTATATAACGTTAGATAGCTAGCTTAGCTAGCCATCTTTCTTACCTCGTCTCGACATTGTTTCTGGCACATTTGACAATACCATCGCAATTTTTGAAGACCTTTTGCTTTAATCCTATTCCCGATCGCCTTTGGGCTTAGAAAACCCTCTTTCCCCATTTCAAATAATAATCGTCTACGTAAACATATGCAAGACAATTATTTAAATTCGAAATAATCCTCGAACACGTTCAAATGTTGTTATGCTCTTCTCCTTCCTCATAAAAATCTGCCGCTTCCGTGGGTATTTCGTCATCAATTTACGTGCACTTTGAAGTAACGCGAGGTTTGATTTTTCGTACACATGTTGCCATTTACGTGCGCTTGCGCAGTCCTGTGAGTCTGACCTTCATCGAAGTAATCATGTTCGCCAGGACCAGCGCGTTGGTGTTCCTCCCACAATGGTAACGTTTTATTTGCAAAATTCCGTATTTTTGACAACATGATTTTGAGCGTTGTGCTGTCGTACACATATGACAAGTATGTACGTCGTATGTGTTGATGAGCCATGTAAAACATTGCAAGGGCGCGCTAACCCAGTGTAGGCCGCAGATGGTGTGTGGTGCACTGGGAATGGCCAAGTTCAGCCGGTGCGGTGGCTAAGATGACATTAGCTTACTAACTAACTAGCCATGTCATTGAATTGTGTGACAGCTAACTAACGTTGGTTAAATGGTTCTTTAGCAACGCCAGATGTTTTCAGAACAGTGTTCAGCTCTTGTCAAATTCACTGTCCCTCCCACTAACTAAGTTAGCATGCATTTTCTGGATAAACCTAACATGCTAACGGTAGCTAACTGTTAGCTGGTGACATGGACTCTAGGATAAGGTTAAGTGATTGCTAGTATAGTTGTACTAACAACATTTATTCGCTTATAGGTAGCTAGTTATTTGTATTGGGAGGCAAATCCCCTAAACGTGGACATGCTCAATATGTTGCGAATTTGCAATGATAATGTTTCTAATTTACCTAGCTAATTCTGTTTGTTTTGTAGTGGGCAAGTCAGGAACATGGTTACCTTGAAGGACAGTAAGTATTTACCTTGCCATCCCTTTAACTACTCTGTATTACATAACATTCACCCTTGAGCTTCCTCTTTAAAGTCTTATGCACAAGTGAAACTTTTAAATCATGATGATATTGTAGCTGTGTGTTTCAATGTTTTTGAACCTCAAATGTTTAGTCAGTTAGTGGCATCCATCTTTCCCATTCTAGTCACCATCCGTTTGAAGTCCATCAAGAACATCCAAAAGATCACCAAGTCCATGAAGATGGTGGCCGCTGCTAAGTATGCCCGCGCTGAGAGGCAGCTGAAGCCCGCCCGTGTCTATGGAAACGGCGCCGTGGGTATGTCATTGCTCGCTCTGCATGATCTCTATATACACACACACACACACTAAAATCCAAGGGAATGGATGATTTCTATGTGACGGTCATGACTGTCTGTTATTGTGGTCCTCTATTAAGACTATAGTGAGAGGGCAGGGGTAGTTCAGGGCCTTTATTCATAAAGTCTCAGAGTAGGAGTGCTGATCTAGGATCAGTTTAGCCTTTCATATCACAACGAATAAGATTACATGGACAGAGGGGACCTGATCCTAAATTAGCCCTGGTATTCAGGCTCTTCTTGAATATCATCCCTGTACTATCAAGGTTGTTTCACACACACTTATTGGAAAGGCTTTTGTGACGTTTGACCGGGGTGTTCAACAAACCTGTTGATGGTCCCTCTTCTCTTGCCTGTGTGTCCTCCAGCCCTGTACGAGAAGGCAGAGATCAAGGCCCCAGAGGGAGTGGCCAACAAGCACCTCCTGATTGGTGTGTCGTCTGACCGTGGTCTCTGTGGCGCCGTCCATTCCAACGTGGCCAAGGCCATCAAGGCCAAGATTGCCACCCTCACCGGCGAGGGCAAGGAGGTGATGGTAGTCAATGTGGGGGACAAGCTGAGGAACATCCTGCAGAGGTACAGAATGATAATGAAGAAATACAGCCACGTCAGCTTTACTTTACTGTATGATGCCCACGGCAACAGGTCCACTTTAGTGGTTCCCTTTGGAATTTAGTTTATTACCATGACAACAGTATTCCCTCCCCGCCACCCAGGACACACAGCAATTACCTGCTGCTCAGCTGCAAGGAGGTGGGCCGCAAGCCCCCCACCTTTACCGATGCTTCCATCGTCGCCACAGAGCTGCTCAACATGGGCTACGAGTTTGACCAGGGTGCTGTCATCTACAACAGATTCAGGTATGGATGGACTCCTTTCACAGCCACATCAGTGTCTTGTCTCCTCCAAATGTTTTCTTAGTTGAGACAATATTGGTATGGGAAGATTCACGTCAAGTATAGTCCCATCCTTATCCTTCAAAGTACATAGCCCATTATCAGAACAAGTCTTGAATGGATGTTATTTTTACCCCCTCATTCAGGTCTGTGATCTCCTACAAGACTGATGAGAAGCCCATCTTCTCCATTGATACTGTTGCTAATTCAGGTACAACACCATTGGTTTGAAGGTCGCTTTAATTCTTTAGTCTAAGTTGTCGGGGAGGGGGGTGCTGCTAAGCTGACATATGGAATTGTTTTAAGATGGTTATACTATGGATCATTTAGCTATTTGATTAAAAAATGTAAGGCCCCTTTAGGTTTTAAAACAATATATACATATATTTGGCCTTTACTATTAAAGCCCATGGAAACACATTGAATAACACATTCATACATGGCAAAACGGACAGTCCAAAAAGAAATCATAAGCAACTAGGTTTTGAAGTGTCTGTCCTAAATCTAGGAGGTATATAAAAATATCACACACAACATGTGTACACACATTTAACCCCTTTTTTGGGGGGTATTCACAAAACGACCTTTATACTTCCATTTGTAAAAAAAATAATAAAAAAAATAAATAAAAAAAAGGCGGTACCGGTTACCTTCAGATGAGTCCCGTGACACTTGTGGGGGTTGTAGAGCTAAACAGAACACCATCGGGTTCGTGAGAATCTCCTTTCAGCAGTGGGGGTCCTATTAGTTTATAGCCCAAACGGTTCGCTCCTTCCCAAACAGAAGTTGGCACATGGACAGTACCTACTTCAGACGAGTCTCCTGACATTTGTGGGGTTGATCGAGGAAAACGAAGACACCATTGTGTTTGTGAGAGTCCCCTTTCCAGAGTGGTCATAATAGTTTTTAGGCCAAACCGTTTGGACGCTACAGACGTTTTCACGAGAAGACCGATGTTTCGGGATGGCTCATGGTCTGCCACCTTTCACCGCAGATGTGGAAGTGCTACATCGGCGGATGTGGTGGCTCCCAATGCAAAAAAACGTACTCACAGATTTGGATGTTTTTTTGTTTGTTAATTAGGTTGATGCGCTTGTACGTCAATCGACTCTAGGGTGGGGTTAAAGATGTATGCCCCACAAAATGGCCAACTGACATCATATGTCTTCTTTTTCCTCTCCTGTAACAGAGAACATGGGCATCTATGATGACATTGATGCTGACGTGCTGAGGAACTACCAGGAGTTTGCCCTGATCAACATCATCTACTTTGGCATGAAGGAGTCCACAACCAGCGAGCAGAGTGCCAGGATGACCGCTATGGACAGCGCCAGCAAGAACGCCTGTGAGCATCTCCTCCTCAGCCGCTGCCTCTAACAACTGGCTTACTACTCATCCTCACTTGTCTATTAAGTTGTAGTCGTCCTGCCTTCCTCATAGCACACACAGTAGCCGTAGTCCTTTGTGATCATCTTCCTCAGTCTCCCTCTACTGCTTGATTGACCTAGTGTAATGCCTCTAGGGTTGCCGTTGATATTACAATATCAGCTAATCTGGTTGCCAGGTCTGTGTGCCTGCACTGTGATGGCTTTGTTCTCAGATTCATATCAACCCTGGCTCTGTTCTCTCCCCTCCAGCTGAGATGATTGACAAGCTGACCCTCACCTTCAACCGTACCAGGCAGGCTGTCATCACCAAGGAGCTCATTGAGATCATCTCCGGAGCTGCTGCCCTGTGAGTACTGTTCACACGGTCAGCTTCTTTCTGCCCCTCTCGCTTGCTCTGTTTCACTCTCTGTCCCTCTCCCTCCCTCACACATTGGTTGTCTCCCCTTGGTGTTTGATCTGTCCCTCACAGTAATGTTTTTCTTCACACACACATTCATCCCCACTCATTCTTAACCTTGATTAGTTACCTAGACCTTTAAAAATATCCCCAACTTGATTCCTTGCATGAGCCCACCCATTGTCTGTCATTATTAAATATTTAGACTTCTTTTTAAGTTTGTTCACTAATCATTATTTTCTGTCAACCTTATTACTCCAATCCCTCATGTTGGTACCAGGACATAAATCATGTGATTGTAGGTAACAGCCCATAGGGTACATGTGCTATGCTTTGCTATGCTCAAAGGAGATAGTTGCAAGTGCTTTATAGTCTATGCTTAATCTGTGTAAGGAAAACCATCCCACTGTAGTCTTAAAACGGAATAGCTCCATCTAGGGCCTAGTGTGTTCGATCATGTATCCTGTGTTTTTAGAAACCCTATTATTCCCCCACATTTACTGTGACATTTTGGTTGGGTGTTTTGATTTCATCCTGTTTTTTCTGAATGTTTTCTGTGTGGTTTCAGATAAATGGACAAGGTCCTCCTGCCATCATGTGGTTCTGGCATACATGCTTCCGAGTACTTCAAACGGCTGTCGTCGAGAGTTTTATGAACATTTGTGCTTCTATTTGTAAAATATACGGTAAAAAATAAACCTCTTACAGAGAAACATGTTCCTTTCATATGTCCTCCTAGTTCTACTCACAATAAATCCTACTTGTGACCATGAAAAAGAGTGATGTTTAAGCATAAAGCTAGGCTACAATTTTACTTTGCTATTATGTTTTCCTTCTGTCTGAAAAAATGCTAATCCGCTGCCAAATATAGTCTGTCTATGGAGTGTATCACTCTAAAAGGTTATCATTGAAATAAAAGTTATGGTATTTGGCACAACTCTTAGTATTCTACACTAATAAAATGTATAAATGCAACAATTTAAAGATTTTACTAAGTTACAATTCATATATGGAAATCAGTCAATTTAAATAAATTCATTAGGCCCTAATCTCTAGATTTCACATGACTGGTAATACAGATATGCATCTGTTGATCACAGACCCTTAAAAAAATAAAAGATATCAGGAAACCAGTCAGTATCTGGTGTGACCACCATTTGCCTCATGCAGTGAGACATCTCCTTCGCATAGAGTTGATCAGGCTTTTGATTGTCTCTTGTGGAATGTTGTCCCACTCTTCAATGGCTGTGCGAAGTTGCTGGATATTGGCGGGAACTGGATCACGCTGTCGATCCCGAACTTGCTCAATGGGTGACATCTTGAGTATGCAGGCCATGGAAGAACTGGAACATGTTCAGCTTCCTGGAATTGGGTACAGGTCCTTGTGAAATGGTGCTGAGCATTAGCATGCTGAGACATGAGGTCATGGCGGTGTATGAATGGCACAACAATGGGTCTCAGGATCTCATAAAGGTATCTATGGATTCAAATTGCCATCGAAAAAATGCAATTTTCTTTGTTGCCTGCAGCTTATGCCTGCCCATACCATAACCCCACCGCCACCATGGGGCACTCTGTTCACAACGTTGACATCAGCAAACCGCTATCCAACATGACACCATACACGCTATCTGCCATCTCCCTGGTACAGTTGAAACTGGGATTCATCTGTGAAAAGCACACCATTCCAGCGTGCCAGTGTCCATCGAAGGTGAGCATTTGTCCTCTGAAGCCGGTTTCAACGCTGAACTGCAGTCAGGTCAAGACCCTGGTGAGGACAACGAGACCGCAAATGATCTTCCCTGACACGGTTTCTGACAGTTTGTGCAGAAATTCTTCTGTTGTGCAAACCCACAGTATCATCAGCTGTCCGGGTGGCTGGTCTCAGATGATGCTGCAGGTGAAGCTGGATGTGGAGGTCCTGGGCTGGTGTGGTCTGCGATTGCGAGGCCGGTTGGACATACTGCCAAATTCTCAAAAACAACATTGGAGGCAGCTTATGGTATAGAAATTAACATGAAATTCTCTGGCAACAGCTCTGGTGGACATTACTGCAGTCAGCAGGCCAATTACACGCTCCCTCAAAACTTGAGACATCTGTGGAATTGTGTTGGGTGATAAAACTGCACATTTTAGAGTGACCTTTTGTCCCCAGCACACGGTGCACCTGTGTAATAATCATGCTGTTTAATCAGCTTCTTGCTATGACACACATGTCAGGTGGAGAATGCTCACTAACAGGGATGTAAACAAATTTGTGCACAAAATTTGAAAGATAAGTTTTTTGTTCGTATGGAAAAGTTCTGGGTTCTTTTATTTCAGCTCATGAAACATGGGACCACTTTACATGTTGCATTTATATATTTGTTCTGTATAGATCTATATTTTTCAACACGTAGATATTCTATGTAACAAAGAAACAATGAATAAACTGGTTATTCAATGAGTTTGTGTGATATCTACTGTATATCCCACCTGCATCTTATCCAATATTGTTATTCCACTGTTAAATACAGTCAATGGTAATATTTATGTTGGTCATTTTGTTGCAGAATTTGATTCTACGACTGAAATGGGATGGAAGGTTAAGTACGCTTTTCATTGATGGTATCCGGGGCTGCAACATTTCGTCAGTTCATTTATGAACAGTGGAGCCATACACAGTGGAGCCATACACAGTGGAGCCATAAAAATGTACTCGCTATGTAACCAATGAGTTATTTCAGATTTATAAACCATCTATACTTGTTATTAACCTATTGCTATAAAACCTGTATAAAGGGTTCTCATTATTCCTGTTATTTCAAGAGTTTTTGTTGTTTCTGTAGTAGGCCTTGTAAGCAGTGTTAGTTTAGTGATATCAGATGACTCCTGCTTAGCAGCAGTCTCAGCCCAGCGTCTTAGAAAAATAAAGCCTGATGCTATTTCTTGTCTGTGTTATTTTTACACCACTAAAACAGAGTGCAGAAGGTGCTTTTAAGAGCTTAGCGCCAATACTATGCTAACACATACAGAAGAGTTTATATTAAACGGTGTGTGTCTCTATACCGTCTTTATTGAGTGTAACCTAATCTGAGTGGGGCTGCTGTGTCTGGCTGTCTCGGTCCAGACAGGGCTAACCTGTGTGTCACTGCCTGCCGTGTGTAAGTATGTCTGTGTATATACCTGTCTGTGTATACCTCTCTGTGTCCATGAGTGGTCTGATGTGTATAAGGAGGAGAATCCAGATGCATCACTTGGAGTATTTGTCAAATTATTATTGCAAATTGTTGACAAACATGCACCTGTTAAGGAACTAACTGTGAGAACTGTCAGAGACCCCTGGATCAATGATGAAATGGAAAATTGTGGTTCAAAGAACCTATGCAAAAAAGCTGGCAAACAAGTCAGGCTGCTCAGCTGATTGGTTGACATACTGTCAATTGAGACATTTTGTGACCAAGAATACATTGTATTACCAAAACAAGATAAATGACATAAAAAAACAATGGATTTTCTTTGTAATGATATTATGGTCAGAAAGCCAAATTCATCTCCATCGTTCATTGAAGTTGATGGGTAATTTATAAGAAAACCTTTTGATATAACCAATCATTTCAATGACTATTTCACTGGTAAAGTGGACAGACTGAGAAGTGAAATGACAACATTGAACAGTGAACCATTATATTGTGTATTGAAGATATAATAATGAAAGTGAAGGATTGCTCTTTTTGAATTCGGTCAAGTTTGTGTGGAAGAGGTGAAAAAACTATTGATACGCATCAATAATGATAAGCCACCGGGTATAGACAAACTAGATAGGAAACTATTGAGAATGGTAGCAGACTGTATTGCCAACCCAATTTGGCATGTCTTTAACCAAAGCCTAAAGGAGAGTGTGTGTCCACAAGCGTGGAAGGAAGCTAAAGTAATTCCACTGCCTTAAAATAGTAAAGCCCCATTTTCCTGGTTCTAACAGTCGCCCAATCAGTTTGCTGCCTGTTCTTAGTAAACTGATGGAGAAAATTGTGTTTGAACAAATACAATGCTATTTTCAAAGAATAAGTTACATACTGACTTTCAGCATGCATATAGAGAAGGGTACTCAACTTGTACTGCACAGACTCAGATGTCTGATGATTGTCTAGAAGAAATGGATAATAAGATAGTTGGAGCTTATTGTTAGATTTCAGTGCAACATTTGATGTTTTAGTTATAATTTGTTTTTGAGAAAACTCACTTGTTTTTGCTTTATATCACCTGCCATCACATGGTTGGAGAGTTACTTATCCAATAGAACTCAGAAACTGTTCTTCAATGGAAGTTTCTCTAATATCAGATATGTAGGGTGTGGTATCCCTCAGGGGAGTTGCCTTGGGCCATTACTCTTCTCTATTTTTACAAATTATTTTCCACTTGTCTTACACAAAGATAAAATGACTATGTATGCTGATGATTGCACACTCTACACATCAGCACCTACAGCCAGTGAGCTCACTGAGACTCTTTGAAAGGAGTTACAGTCAGTGCCAGAATGGGTAATTAACAATAAACTGGTTTTAAATACATCAAAAACCAAAAGCATTGTATTTGGTTCAAAGCAGTCTCTTAGACCTAAACCTCAACTGGAGCTGTGTGTAAAGGGTGTGACCATTGAACAAGTTGAAGAAGCTGAACTCCTAGGAGTACCATTGGGTGGTCAGTTGTCCTGGTCAAGTGATATTGACAAAGTTGTTGTGAAGTTGGGGAGTGGTATGTGTTATAAAAAGGTGGTCTGAGTTTTTGACACAAAGATCAACTGTATTAGTTGTTCAGGCTGTGGTCTTGTCCTATCTTGATTACTGTCTGGTAATATAGTCAGGTGCAGCAAAGAAAGACCTAGCAAAGGTGCAGCTGGATCAAAACAAAGCAGCACGCCTTGCCCTTAACTACACACACAGAACTAACATCAACAACATGCACGATAGTCTTTCATGGTTGAGGGTTGAGGAGAAGTTGACTACTCCTCTTCTAGTCTTTGCGTGTTGAAAATACCTAACCACTTATATAATCTATTTGCATACACTTCAAACATACACACATACTGTACATACATACGCCACTATGGGTTTCTTCACGGTACCCAAACCAGAAACAGAGTTAATGCGTCGTTCAGTTATTTATCGAGCCATGTCATCGTGGAATGCTCTGCCACCAGAAGTTATTCAGACAAAAAACAAGTATAGCTTTAAAAACAGATACAGCACCTCTCTTCTTTCTAAAGCTCTAATCTAACTGTACTGTATATACGAATATGAATATGTATACAAGGCCTTCAGAAAGTATTCCTACCCCTTGACTTGTTCCACATTTTGTTGTGTTACAGCCTGAATTTAAAACTGATTAAATTGAGATTTGTTGGTCACTGATCTACACACAATATCCCGTAATGTCAAAGTGTAAATCTAAATTCTAAATTAATTAAATATGAAAAGCTGAAATGTCTTGAGTCAATAAGTATTCAACCCCTTTGTTATGGTAAGGCTCAATAAGTTCAGAATTAAACATTTGCTTAGCAAATCACATAATAAGTTGCATGGACTCACTCTGTTTGCAATAACAGTGTTTTAACATGATTTTGGAATGACTACCTCATCTCTGTACCCCACACATGCAATTATCTGTAAGGTCCCTCAGTGTGAATTTCAAACAGATTCAACCACAAAGACCAGGGAGGTTTTCCAAAGCGTCGCAAAGAAGGGCACCTATTGGTAGATGGGTAAAATAAAAAGATCTGACATTAAATATCCCTTTGAGCATGGAGAAGTTATTCATTACACTTTGGATGGTGTATCAATACACACAGTCATTGCAAAGATACAGGCGTCCTTCCTAACTCAGTTGCTGGAGAGTAAGACAACTGCTCAGGGTTTTCACCACGAGGCCAGTGGTGACTTTAAAACAGTTAAATTTACCTTTCAGCAGGACAATAACCTAAAACACAAGGCCACATCTACATTGCCGTTGCTTACCAAGAAGACAGTGAATGTTCCTAAGTGGTAGGGTTACAGTTTTGACTTAAATCTGCTTGAAAATCTATGGCAACACTTGAAAATGATCAACAAGCAATCTGACAGAGCTTGAAGAATTTTGAAAAGAAAATATGGGCAAATGTTGCACAGTCCAGGTGTGGAAAGCTCTTAGAGACTCACCCAGAAAGACTCACAGCTGTAATCGCTGCCAAAGGTGCTTCTACAAAGCATTGACTCAGGGGTGTGAATACTTACAGTATGTAAATGAGATGTACCCATATTTCTTTTTTAATACATTTGCACAAATTTCTAAACCCATGTTTTCACTTTGTCATTATGGGGTATTGTGTGTAGATGGGTGAGAAAAAGACATAGATTTAATCCATTTTGAATTCAGGCTGTAACACAACAAAATGTGGAATAAGTCAAGGGGTATGACTACATTCTGACGATACAATACATGAATAGTGTGTAAACAGTATTTCTGTTGTCTCTTGGTGTCTTTCCAACATATAACTATTATAAAATGTCATATCTTATGTTGCTCTTGTCTACACCGGTTTTGCACTTTGTCATGTATTTGTACGTTTTATGTGGACCCCAAGAAGAGTAGCTGCTTCACGTACAGTATCTGACGAAGATCCTAATAAACGAAACTGAACTCCCCACGTCTCCGTAAGTAAAGAAAGTAAGCCTTGTCCGAGTTAGAATGGCCCACATGTCCTTAGGGTGGGCATTATAGCATGGTTGTGTGAAGTGTAGGAAGAGGATGTTTGTGTGGTCTTATCAAGTTCTGATTTGCCAGGACGCCACACAGCAGGATAGAGAGGTGTGGTATTGGTGGTGGGGGGATTCCCAGTCCAAACGGACAGAAAGGTGTGTGTTATGTGTGTGATGTAAGAGGGTGTGGTCCAGACTGGCAGGATGGCAGACAGGGAGAGTTAACTGGGCCTGGAGCCAGAACTCAGCTGGGTGTCTCTCTCTACTCTCCTCCACTTCCACTGCTCTCTGACTGCACAACTAAACCTCCTGCAGTTCAGACAATGTCCAGCAGTTTGCGCTATTTGATAACAAATGCATGCCTTCCAGAAATGTATAGAAGCCAGTTAGCAGAGCTCTGATTCAGCAAGGCTGTCAGTAGCACCAGAGGGGCATGTTGAATTGTAGTACCAGGGACAAAAACAATCGTAACAACTGAACCTAGATCAGTGTTTTTTTTCTCTTCCTATACAACACACAGCTGTTCCTCATAACAGCTGATCTAAGTTCAGCGTCTGGTACATCCGTTACTAGAGCCCTAACCTTGACTATTATAAGGGACAGACCACAAACCAGTTAAGAGGGCTTAATGTACTTACATACATCTGTGACCTGTGTGACGTTAGTGAGCCTGGATAAATGTTTCTCCTTGGCTTCACATTTGTGTGTGTGTGTGTGTGTCTGTGTGTGTGACTGTGTGTGTGTGTGTGTGTGTGTGTGTGTGTGTGTGTGTGTGACTGTGTGTGTGTGTGTGCCCCCAGCAGGTCTTGTTTGTCTATTGTGTTTGAGCTTGTTATTGTTTACTCCTGTGGGAAGGAGGAGCGATAGCATCTGAACACTGAAATTACAGCGATGCCAGTCCCTGATAAACGAGGAACACAGCCTCACATCTCCCCTCGCAGGCACAGCCCAACAGTCCCAGATCACATAGGAGGCACTCTGGAATTCCGGTTTTGGGAATTTTGGTACCGCATTGGGAATTCTCCTCCTCCTGCCTGGGCTCAGGGTTCTGGGTGTGGAATAGAGGTAGGGCTCAGAACTGCTGGGATGTGTAAGGATCTATAGTTGTTTGTCTCACGCTACAAAGACACACAGAACATTGACATTGTGTGTGATCATTCAGATATATATATTTTTTTTTATTTCACCTTTTTTTAACAAGGTAGGCCAGTCGTAGGACAAGTTCTCATTTACAACTGCGACCTGGCCAAGATAAAGCAAAGCAGTGCGACAAAAACAACAACACAGAGTTACACATAGACAAATGTGCAGTCAAGAACACAAAAGAAAAGAAAAATAGAACCATCTGTGTACAGTGTGTGCAAATGTAGAAGAGTAAAGAGGTAATAAATAGGCCCTAGAGGTGAAAATAATTACAATTTAGCATTAATACTGAAGTGATAGATGTGCAGATGATGATGTGCAAGTAGAGATACTTGCACACATACTGGGGTGCAAAAGAGCAAGAGGGTAAGTAATAATATGGGGATGAGGTAGTCGGGTGTGCTATTTCACATGTCTTGATTAGCTCGGTGTGAAGGGGTGTGTGTATGTATGTGTGTGCATGCATGCGTGTGTGCTATGTAGAACCTGCATGTGACATAATTATATGGATGAATATCCGTGTGTCTGAGTGTGTGTGTGTGTGTGTGTGTGTGTGTGTGTGACGGTGTGAGTGAAGACATCTGAACGTTGTTCGGGGCCCTGCTCCTCTCTCTGTATTCAATTCATCCTCGTTATCATTATCACCCTCGTCTCATTGTGGCGAGACGGAGGAAAATGATTAGAGGAACAGGTGACAATGGAGGGAGAGACTTCTGCCGTTACCCCGGGCCCTGGCACTGTCAGGTGCAGCAGCATTACACTCACCAGAAGAGAGAAGAAGAGAGAATGAATATAAAAGGGTCTCTTCAGAGAGGAGAATGGCTTTCGTTGGAGCCAATCGACTTTACATCTCTCCCTCCCTCCTTTCTTTCCTCCCCCTCTCTCCTCCCTCCCCCCATTGCTGGCTCAGGGGCAATCACAGAGGTAGAGGGAAAGAGCTTAGTGCTGATAATACACATCGAGGAGAGAGAGAGACCTCGCCATTCCTCTCCTCTCGTCCTCCCTCTTACCTATCCTTTCCTCCTCTCCCCTTCCTGCCTCGCTATTCTTATCCTCTGCCTTCCCTCTTCCCCTTTCCTCTCTGCTCCTCTCCTCTTGATTTCCCCTTTTCTCCTCCTCTTAACTCCGTCCCTCCTCCTCTCCACCCCGCCCTCTCTCTCCCCTATGGCCAGACCCCATGAGAGAGAAAGAAGGAGAGATTCAGGACTGGGCTGGTTCCCATGGCGACAGATGGTGCTAGCCTGTCTGTGTGTTTGTGTGTGTGTTTGCGGTTGTGACACTGACTCTGATGTAGTAATGCCAGAGCATTATCTCATTCACCCCGTTATCTCAATGCATTCCCCTCCCTCCCCCACAGCCCTACACAAAGCTATCTGCTCGCCGGACTTTTCGGACTATTTATGTCGGACAAGGTCACAATCGTTTAAACTTGCCTGCCTCTCTCAAGCCCTGCAGATGAGATAGCAGGGGAAGAGGAGGAGGGAGAGATCGATCGATCCACCCCACTCAGATTTATCCCTTCTCCCTTTTGGTTTTTTACTTTTACCATCGCCGTGGTAACCGGGCCTTATAATTGAGGCTCCTGCGGCGGCTGCCCCATCAGTCTCTTTAACGCGGTGCGGCGTGTGAGAAAACACCCAGGACGTTTAAAATACAGTAGCGCTTTTAAACGGGCCACTTTTCTCTGCCTCTTGCCCAGTCCAAATGAGAGAACCTTCACATCAATCTGAAGGTTATGTTACCGTCCTGGCTCTGAATAGTGAGGTCTGCTCAGAGACTCATTGAGCTGTCAGAAGAGAGAGAGAGAGAAAGAAGAACAAGTGAGAGAGAAAAGGGGAAAATCAGTCTTTTAGTGGTTTTACAAACTAAATCCAGGATCATGGTAAAGACATGGCTGTGGAATGGCTGGTGAGGTATGCTTGCTGAGGGTGTCTGTAAGTGTTTTAGAAGGTATGCGCGCGCGTGTGTGTGCGTGCATGCAAACATGTGTGTCTGTGTGATTCCTGTCACTCAGGGCTTGGGTTACTGTGTTCTGGTTGTATGATAGATGGGCCAGCCCAACCTCAGCGCCCCAGCCTCAGCCACAGGAGATCGTGTCACGACCAGTTTCCGCTCACTCTGTCCGCTGCCTCACTATGTGTGTGTGTGTGTGTGTGTGTGTGTCTACTCGCGGGGTGGTGGGATGACCCCCCACTGCAACAGGATAGGTGGGTTAGGATGGGCTGAGCTGTGTGTATTTGTGTGTACTTGTGTGCTAGTGTGTGTGTGTGTGTGTGTGTGTCTGAGGTGAGCTGACCTGGGCTGTGTCCTGCCGAGTTTGTGTTGGCCCCAGCCCCAGCCCCTTCCTGTCCAGACCACACTGCTAACCAGAACCCAATGTGGTGGTGTTACACCCCACACCACAAGATGTGGTTCACTCATTCATATTTCTCTACCTTTCATCTCTCTCTCTCTCTCTCTCTCGGTCTCTCTCTATTCCTCTCTTCACTCTCTCTTTCTATACTCCTCTATTCTCTCGCTCTCTCTCTCTCTCTAATTCGTTCTCTCTCTCTCTCTCTCTCTCTCTCTCTCTCTCTCTCTCTCTCTCTCTCTCTCTCTCTCTCTCTCTCTCTCTCTCTCTCTCTCTCTCTCTCTCTCTCTCTCTCTCTCTCTCTCTCTCTCTCTCTCTCTCTGTCTGTCTGTCTGTCTGTCTGTCTGTCTGTCTCTATTTCTTTCTCACTTATGATTTTATGTTCTTCCATTTTTCATTTGTTCTCCCTCTTTTCCTCTTTTCCTGTTAATGTATTGACTCGCCAGATTGCCCTACAGATATGTATCTCAGCGTCACAGTCCACGTCCTATACTCTAACTCCTACAGATATGTATCTCAGCTTCACAGTCCACGTCCTTTACTCTAACCCCTACAGATATGTATCTCAGCTTCACAGTCCACGTCCTTTACTCTAACTCCTACAGATATGTATCTCAGCTTCACAGTCCACGTCCTTTACTCTAACTCCTACAGATATGTATCTCAGCTTCACAGTCCACGTCCTTTACTCTAACTCCTACAGATATGTATCTCAGCTTCACAGTCCACGTCCTTTACTCTAACCCCTACAGATATGTATCTCAGCTTCACAGTCCACGTCCTTTACTCTAACTCCTACAGATATGTATCTCAGCTTCACAGTCCACGTCCTTTACTCTAACTCCTACAGATATGTATCTCAGCTTCACAGTCCACGTCCTTTACTCTAACTCCTACAGATACGTATCTCAGCTTCACAGTCCACGTCCTTTACTCTAACCCCTACAGATATGTATCTCAGCTTCACAGTCCACGTCCTTTACTCTAACTCCTACAGATATGTATCTCAGCTTCACAGTCCACGTCCTTTACTCTAACTCCTACAGATATGTATCTCAGCGTCACAGTCCACGTCCTTTACTCTAACCCCTACAGATATGTATCTCAGCTTCACAGTCCACGTCCTTTACTCTAACTCCTACAGATATGTATCTCAGCTTCACAGTCCATGTCCTTTACTCTAACTCCTACAGATATGTATCTCAGCTTCACAGTCCACGTCCTTTACTCTAACTCCTACAGATATGTATCTCAGCTTCACAGTCCACGTCCTTTACTCTAACTCCTACAGATATGTATCTCAGCGTCACAGTCCACGTCCTTTACTCTAACTCCTACAGATATGTATCTCAGCTTCACAGTCCATGTCCTTTACTCTAACTCCTACAGATATGTATCTCAGCGTCACAGTCCACGTCCTTTACTCTAACTCCTACAGATATGTATCTCAGCTTCACAGTCCATGTCCTTTACTCTAACTCCTACAGATATGTATCTCAGCGTCACAGTCCACGTCCTTTACTCTAACTCCTACAGATATGTATCTCAGCTTCACAGTCCACGTCCTTTACTCTAACTCCTACAGATATGTATCTCAGCTTCACAGTCCACGTCCTTTACTCTAACTCCTACAGATATGTATCTCAGCGTCACAGTCCACGTCCTTTACTCTAACTCCTACAGATATGTATCTCAGCTTCACAGTCCACGTCCTTTACTCTAACTCCTACAGATATGTATCTCAGCGTCACAGTCCACGTCCTTTACTCTAACTCCTACAGATATGTATCTCAGCGTCACAGTCCACGTCCTTTACTCTAACTCCTACAGATATGTATCTCAGCTTCACAGTCCACGTCCTTTACTCTATCTCCTACAGATATGTATCTCAGCTTCACAGTCCACGTCCTTTACTCTAACTCCTACAGATATGTATCTCAGCGTCACAGTCCACGTCCTTTACTCTAACTCCTACAGATATGTATCTCAGCTTCACAGTCCACGTCCTTTACTCTAACTCCTACAGATATGTATCTCAGCGTCACAGTCCACGTCCTTTACTCTAACTCCTACAGATATGTATCTCAGCGTCACAGTCCACCTCCTTTACTCTAACTCCTACAGATATGCATCTCAGCTTCACAGTCCACGTCCTTTACTCTAACCCCTACAGATATGTATCTCAGCTTCACAGTCCACGTCCTTTACTCTAACTCCTACAGATATGTATCTCAGCTTCACAGTCCACGTCCTTTACTCTAACTCCTACAGATATGTATCTCAGCTTCACAGTCCACGTCCTTTACTCTAACTCCTACAGATATGTATCTCAGCGTCACAGTCCACGTCCTTTACTCTAACCCCTACAGATATGTATCTCAGCTTCACAGTCCACGTCCTTTACTCTAACTCCTACAGATATGTATCTCAGCTTCACAGTCCACGTCCTTTACTCTAACTCCTACAGATATGTATCTCAGCGTCACAGTCCACGTCCTTTACTCTAACTCCTACAGATATGTATCTCAGCTTCACAGTCCACGTCCTTTACTCTAACTCCTACAGATATGTATCTCAGCTTCACAGTCCACGTCCTTTACTCTAACTCCTACAGATATGTATCTCAGCGTCACAGTCCACGTCCTTTACTCTAACTCCTACAGATACAATGCTCTCAGTATAAGCAGATGGACCACTGACAGGAAACAAATTAACTTTACATTGAGGAGAGGGAAATAAGATATCAGATCCATCCATCTTTTCTTTCTTTTCCTTTCTCTTCTGACCAATACTTTTAGAGGAATGTGTAGCAGAGATTATACCATAATAACAAGAACGCAGTCGGATACCATATCCGCTCTGAATTACAGAGCAGCCGTTTTAAACCATATTTTAAAGACTTATTTCATTGTTGTTACACTAGTACTGTATTTTTCTGAGAAATAGTGGTATGAGGTATTTAAATGAGGAAGGGAGGTTCAGACACTGCCTTCTTGCCTTTGGAAAATCCCTCCATTCTTTTGAATGTCTTCTTGGTATAAATAAAAGGAGTAAAAAGAGTGTTAAAATGACAGAAATTAAGGACGCTAATTAGTCTAATGTCTTGTGGCATGGGTGTATTGAAGTTAGATACACGCTAACACTGTTTTTCTGCTGCTTTATGGTTGTTCTTTGATTCTTCCTGCAATGTGGGTGTTTGTTTTATGACCAGCAAGGATTTAACTTCAATGGTTTTCCATTGCTCATGTAGATCTTTATTGGTGGAAGGAGAGAGGATGTTTTTGCTTGTGCAGTCTGGCTGTAGTGTGATCCATAGGCTGCAGTACCTGTACTGGCCTGCTAGATGGTGCTGTTGCTCCAGTGATCCTTAGTTGAGCCTGCAAGGTCCCTTTATCCTGTTCTTTGGCTGAGCTCTTTGTGTTCTGGCGTTTCATGATGGGATTGTGTGGAGAGCAGTGGACACAGAGAAGTACTCCTTCTACCTATTCCTCTCTCTCCCTCTTTCCCTCCTTCCCTCTCTCCCCCCTTTCCTTGTTGTAATGCTTTCTCTCTAATCAAAACGGTTCTTCCACCTTCCCTGCTGGTTGTTGACTTCATGTGTGTTTGTGATGGAAAATGAAAATCAACTGGAATCTGAATCATATTGTAGTGTTTAGGGCAATTCTCTTTAGTGCCGGACTTCAGTTGGACGCAGTGGTTGAATCATAAGTCAATTACTCTTAATTGCAGTCACACAATCGCGCACGCACACACACACACACACACACACACACACACACACACACACACACACACACACACACACACACACACACACACACACACACACACACACACACACACACACACACACACACACACACACACACACACACACACACACACACACACACACACACACACTGATCTTGTTTGTTTATGGTATCTGAGGGGAAAGTATGTAGAATGGGCCCTGGGGATGGAACAGAGCCCAGGGGTTAAACAAACGCTCTCTCCAGTGTCACCCCCTGCCAACCCCCTTCTTACCCCGCTTTACCCCCTCATTACCCCTGCTCACCTGCCTTACCCCCTCCTCACCCACCTTATCCCTCTTCTCATCCACCTCACCCCTTCCTTACCCATTCCTCACCTCTTCCTCACCCACTCCCCACCCCTGCCTCACCCCCTGCCTCACCCCCTGCCTCCGACTACCAAAGATTGGGCCATCTTTGGGCCAATATGTGTCTTTTATCTGGGCCGCCATGACAGTAGGGAGAAGGACTTAATGTTTATTATTGGGTAGTTCTCGGAGGAAATTAGGAAATGGTCGTTGTTGGTGTTGAGAAGCCTTTTTTTGGTCTAATGGTTTTCATGTCTAATGAACCCGACTTCCCCTCAACTGTGTGTGTGTGACGGTTGTTCCCATAGACATTACAGTCCATTATGTTCTGCCAGGGTATTATTGTGTGTTTGTTGTTTCTGGAGTGTTTGTGCGTGGGTGAGTACGTTAATGCCACCATAGGAAGTGATTAGCTGATGAGGCAGCTCATAGAAGGGGTGAGATTGGCATGAAGAGAAAGACAGAGAGAGAGAGAGAGAGAGAGAGAGAGAGAGAGAGAGAGAGAGAGAGAGAGAGAGAGAGAGAGAGAGAGAGAGAGAGAGAGAGAGAGAGAGAGAGAGAGAGGGAGAGAGAGAGAGAGAGAGAGAGAGAGAGAGAGAGAGAGAGAGAGACAGAGAGAGAGAGAGAGAGTTCAGGGTCAGTTACGGAACACCTCTGTTTCCCCCAAAATGTGTCAGCGTCAGTGAGAAACCGTTTATATATTGCGCCAGCTTGCTTTATTTGTGGTCACGCTTTATGTGTCATCAGATTGAACAGAAACAAATGGGTTTCAATAGGAATAGAAGATGTTTGTGTTAGTGTGGTTAAGTACTGAACGTGTGTGGGAATGCAGACCGCGTCATGTTTGTCAGTCTTACGGTAACTGCGGTGGTATGTGTGTGTGTGTGTGTGTGTGTGTGTGTGTGTGTGTGTTTCATTGACCCCTGAGTGTCTTCTGTCTCCATGATGACTTCACCTCATCACAGAACCACAGTAAGCTAGGCACCTCCTCCCTTCTACTCTTTCATTCTCCATCTCTCACCTTCACCCCATTCCCGCTTTACACTCCATCCCAGTCCATTTCTCTTTTCCTCTCTGACACCTGTCCCCTACCCTTTCTCTACCTTCCCTTCTCACGCTCCTTCGTTTTCACTCCCTCCGTCCTCTCCCTCTATCCGCTCCTCCTCATCTCCATATTCCCAGCTCCGTGTCAGCCTTCCCCCTAGCGTCGGCGGCATTTCGAGGCTCTCGCTCTCGCTTTCTCTCTCTCTCTCCGTTAAGTGGACTGGATTCCCATCTCTGTGTGTGAGAGCGCTCCGTATTACTCTGACCATTATTTTAAAGGCTGCCATTAGGAATTTCAATTTCACTCCTTCCTTTTGTACCTTCTGTTCACTAGCTACTGCTACGGCAGGGGAGATTATGCACAGAGAGAAAGAGTGTGTGAGCGTGTTCAAATTGGATGGGGTGGTGCTTTCACTAGGCACACGCACACGCAGTCATTCTTAAATGTTTTACATAGTAAAGATTGGATTCATTCAAGCGACGATCTGATTTATTACTCAAAGTGTTTAGGAGTTGGATGTGTCTCTGTTCTACATCCACACCTTATTCTCATAGTGCCACTATGCTGTTTGTACTGCGAATGAAACAGGTGTATTCATGACCCTCTCTCTCTGTGAGCGTAATGACCTGCACCTCTGGCTCTGAACATTCAATTACCCACTGTGACCTCTGTGTGTGGAGCCTAATGCTCTGTCTGACCGGCCAACCAGAACCAAGGGCTGGTCTTGAACACCTGCCCAAAGCAAACCAGGTCACAGGTGTGTGTGTGTGCTTGCGTGTGTATGTCGGCCCATAAAATCTGTTAACAAATAGTTTCCCCATGATGTCATTTCCAGGTACGAGACCTGTGTTTAGGGAACCTAGGTTTATTTTTAAGTGAGTGTGTGTCCTCAGACTGCTGTTATTTTTTACCTGTGCTTTCTTTTGCTTTCAGCACTATACCTACGTGCCTGTTCTTTCAGCGCAGCCATGTCTGTCAATGAGGTGTGTGTGTGTGTGTGTGTGTGTGTGTGTGTGTGTGTGTGTGTGTGTGTGTGTGTGTGTGTGTGTGTGTGTGTGTGTGTGTGTGTGTGTGTGTGTGTGTGTGTGTGTGTGTGTGTGTGTGTGTGTGTGTGTGTGTTTAGAAGCAGTGAGGCTGCAGTGAGTGTGCAGCCATCGCCAGTAGTGATTGAGTGACCACTAGCCACTTAGCTTGTGCTAAAACAGATGCAATGGTTCCCAGCACTGCTGAATGACTGAGTTTGACCAGGCTGGGACAGGTGCTTTTCCTGACCACCTACCTACCCTGACTTAGAAAAACTCCAGGCCCTAGTTATAACTCTGCGTACGGCGGTCATAGAGCTACACAACAAGGGTTAATTAACGGGGTGCCATAAGGCAGGTTATGACCAGGTTTAGCCTGAGGCAATTTCAATACTCACCAAAATGCCCTCCTTGTCGAACATCAGAGCCCCTATACAGAACCTGTGACTCCTGCTCTGCCAGTCTCGGAGTTGACAGAGTGTGGAAATATATAATTGCTTCATGAAACATAACGAGATGATATGAATAATCTGTCAGAGAGGGAGCCGACCCAACTTCAATACCAATCACCCCGGCGGTGTCCCTGTGCAGGGGAGTGTGCCGGAAGCCGTACCTGTCCATCCGGAAAACCGGGAAGAAAAGATCCCGTATTTCCGTATCAGGCCGTCAGCTTTCCTTACCCTCCTCGGCCTGTTATCAGACAGGGGATGGAAGCTGTTTCTATAGATGAGGTAGTATAGAATGGAGACCATATTTAGACTCTCTACCACCCAGACCTAGTCTGCATCAGATAGAGAACACTGGGGGTAAAGTTTAGCTCTCTCTCTCTCTCTCTCTCTCTCTCTCTCTCTCTCTCTCTCTCTCTCTCTCTCTCTCTCTCTCTCTCTCTCTCTCTCTCTCTCTCTCTGTGTGTGTGTGTGTGTGTGTGTGTGTGTGTGTGTGTGTGTGTGTGTGTGTGTGTGTGTGTGTGTGTGTGTGTGTGTGTGTGTGTGTGTGTGTGTGTGTGTGTGTGTGTGTGTGTGTGTGTGTGTGTGTGTGTGTGTGTGTGTGTGTGTGTGTGTGTGTGTGTGTGTGTTTTACTGGGTTAAAGAGTCACCCATGCTTATTTCTTGGTCAGTGTGGTTGTAGTCCCCTTTTCAACACTAATCACGATTCTCTTTAGACAAAAGATGGAAAAGTGATGGAGGATGAGGTGGAGAGAGATCAAGAGAAACTGGACACTAGGCACAGACATGGAGAGAGAGAGAGAGAGAGAGAGAAGGAGTGAAAGAGGGAGATAGACGGTGAGGAATGGCGAGAGAGAGTGATAGGTAGAGAGTGTGAGAAAGAGAAGGAAGGAGAAAGAGTGTCAGACTGTGGCGTCGTTTGCTGAATACCAACAGGGAGGGAGAGGCTGAGACTGGCCCTCTGGCACCAGCATCAGGAGAGGAACACAGCTCTGATAAATGCACTGATAACACACACACACACACACACACACACACACACACACACACACACACACACACACACACACACACACACACACACACACACACACACACACACACACACACACACACACACACACACACACACACACACACACACACACACACACACACACTCAAAATGGAGGAGAATGACCAAGGTGGATGGAAGGAGATATTTTGAGGGAGAAAGATGAAATAAAGTTTGAATGGCTGGAGTTAGAGATGGAAAGACATGAGGGCACAGTCCAAATATACTCCACTTCTTCACTGGCTTCCTTTCCTAGTCTCCTTTCACTTATGACCAATGACCTGTGAGGACTTGATAGGTCAAAACAATATTGTGTTAACTTATCCAGTTCTGTCACCTCTCAGTGACCTCTCTATTCCAAGTAAAGACTCCAGAGTTCAGGCTGAGCTGTCCTTTAGGCCATTTTATATACTGGAAGCCAGAAATAAATTGTTTGGAATCATATACAATGCATCGCCATTCACATTAGACATAGGAAGACATGAGTAGAGCTGCAAAGCTTTCACATTTAGTACATTTAGGTAGAATATACTGCCATTCTATATATTGTCAAAGCCGTTGACGTATTTCCCCCTATACCCTCTTGCCATTCTTGAATCTCCTTCAGTCTCTCCCTCCTCTCTCTCTCCCCCGAGTCGCTCTCTCCTCTCCCTCCTCTTTCCTCTCTCGTTCGTTCCTCATATAAACCCAACTCACACTTCAGCCGCCTCACTGATCTTATCGATGCTTTTTCATTTACTAAGCTGAACTGACCTGCCCATGTCATTAAAGAGCACACACACACACACACACACACACACACACACACACACACACACACACACACACACACACACACACACACACACACACACACACACACACACACACACACACACACACACACACACACACACACACATGTGCGCTGAGCACGAGTGTCTGGTTGAGATATGCTGGTGTGTGTTTTGGTTTGTAAAGTGTGTGTCTGGTTTGCAGTATTAGATGGTGTTTCAGGTCATGGTTTATTAGTGTGGGTGGGTTTGGTTATTGTGTATTAGTATGCACAGTTGTGTTGCATTGGTTTGTGTGTGTTTGTGTGTGTGTGTGTCTGTTGGTTTGGTTGCAGTGTGTGTACATGTGTGTGTATTGGGTTGCGGTGTGTATGTCTGTATGTATGTGTGTGCGTGTCTGTGTTTGGTTGCGGTGTGTGGGAGCCGGGCCCACCCACCGGGGAGCCAGGTCCAGCCAATCGGAATGAGTTTTTTCCCACAAAAGGGCTTTATTACAGACAGAAATACTGGATATTTCCGGATATTGAGCCGGATATTGAGGTCCTGGGCTGGCGCGGTTGAACGTGGTCTGCGGTTGTGAGGCCGGTTGGACGTACTGCCAAATTCTCTAAAACGACGTTAGAGGTGGCTTATGGTAGAGAAATTAACATAAAACTATCTGTCAACAGCTTTGGTGGACATTCCTGCAGTCAACATGCCAATTGCACACTCCCTCAAAACTTGAGACATCTGTGGCATTGTGTTGTGTGACAGAACTGCCTTTTATTGTCCCCAGCACAAGGTGCACCTGTGTAATGATCATCCTGTTTAATCAGCTTCATGATATGCCACACCTGTCAGGTGGAGGGATTATCTTGTCAAAGGAGAAATGCTCACTAACAGGGATGTAAACAAATTTTCCACAACATTTGTGAGAAATAAGCTTTTTGTGCGTATGAAACATGGGACCAACACTTTACATGTTGCGTTTATATTTCTGTTCAGTATATGTGTGTTTGTGGGCGTGTGTTGGGTTGCAGTGTGTATGTTGTGTTTGGTTACGGTGTGTGTGTTTTCTGTAGTGTTTGTTTTATCTGTGATCTTTAAGCTGGGTCATGTGTTGTTGCTTCACATTTCATCATTCTGCCCTCTTATCTGCTGTTGTCATACACAACCACAGTCATAATTCTGTTAGAACACACATGCACACACACACACACACACACACACACACACACACACACACACACACACACACACACACACACACACACACACACACACACACACACACACACACACACACACACACACACACACACACACACGCACACACACACAGTAGTATGAGTTAGTAAGTAAATAGAGAGATATTGGGACTGAAAATGCTAGAGGAGAGAGACACGGTGAGAGAGAGAGAGAAAGAAAGTTCCGGAGTTCCAAATTAAGCAGCAACAGCTGAAAAGATGAGCTCCTAAAAATATTGAATTTTACATGGTTTTTAGAGGAAAGTATATCGAAAAAAAGCAAAAGAAAACTGCAAGACTGATTAGGAGACCAAACAAGCAGCAAACAAAGAAGAAAGGCTTTCGAAAAAAGTAAAATTATACAATTTTCTTAGCTAGCTAAGTTGTTTACCTGTTGCTAGGCAGTTGCTAGGGACTCTCCTGAAAGAAGCTAGCTAGCTAACAAGGAGAGAGAGAGAGAGAGAGGTCATGATCAGATGATCAGATGAGCTCCTGCATTTTTCAGCATTTTCTTTAAAAAAGATAGATTTAGAGTTAGTTAAACTTGGATTTTTTGTGGAACTGAGAGAGATACAGCTTCAACTGTATTCAACTGTAACTGACTTGATACAGCTTCAACTAGCACTGACGTGTCAAGTGAGAGGTGTCAAAGACCATTAGCCCAACAATGGCAGGAGAGTCGAATAGTCTACCCCAACCAAATGGAGAGGCCTTAGAAGCTCCCTCCTGCTGTTCAGAGGTAATTAAAATACAGTACCCTGTGAGTGTAAAGAATGATAAGGCAAGAAAAGAGCACAAAATGAAGCTCCTTATGGAAAATCAAGAGACACTTTTTGCTGACTATTACAAAAATGGGAACATCAGCAACCTTATCTTCCACACAAACCATCCCCTGGCATGGCACAGTGCTATATTAGCACACTACCCCTCTGTTAAGAGAGGGGGGGTTAACGAGGGGTGGAAACTCAGGATACTTGACAACGAGGACTCTGAGTCAGCTAACATAAATCTATATAAGTCTGGAACAGTATTGGTACAGGGCAACCCCAAACAGTTTCAGCTGGACTTTCACCTAATCAAAGAATTAGCCCAGCAGGAGAAGCTCTCCCTTGATAAAGATACCCCCACCCCAAGCGGGTCAGACCAGACCTCTTCATCATATAACCCCACAGACGAGCAACCCTCAGCAGACAGTCAACCTCCCAGTACAGAGCACTTCTCCCTCATTGAAATGAAGGATAAATTCACCCAGCTGGAGGTAAGGCAGGTGGAGCTGGAACAGCAGGTGATTACACTCCAGTCAGCACAGACCCAGACAACAGTCCAGCACAACAACCCCTTAACCAGACCAGGAGAGCTGGAGGTGGAGAGAGACATATCTGCACTCTGGACAGTGGTGAGACAACTTCAACAGGAGAAAGAGCAGAAGCAGGAGCAGAACAAAGCACTAGAGGAGAGGATCAGACTGCTGGAGGAGAGGGAGAGGGGGATGGAGGAGAGGATCAGACTGCTGGAGGAGAGGTTGAGGGGGATGGCATGTGACAGAGAACAACCCACTAGGGAGGTGGCCATCCCCACAGAGACGCCAGCAGAACAGCCCACCTCAGCACCGGACAAAAGTCTCGACACCACAGCAGAACAGTCCACACCAGACCCTGACCATAGAGTCAACATCACAGCAGAACAGACAAAAGAAAAAACCCAAGCCCAGCAGCTCTCACCCCCCCTGAGCACCCCCCCTGTCAGCCACCCTGATAGCCCTCCTGACAACCCCCCCACACCCACTGAGAACAAACACAAGACACAGATTGTTCTCCTTATGGCCTCAAATGGGAAATATATAGAAGAAAAAAAACTTTTTCCCAAACACAGTGTGTCTAAACTCTGGTGTCCAAACACCCAGCGCGCCCTAGACCTTCTGTCTGAGGACAAACTAGGCTCACCTAGCCACATAATAATACACACAGGCACAAACGACCTGAGAGCAAAGCAGGAAAGGGTGGCCACAGCACTGAAGGGAGTGATTGAAAAAGCTTCTTCTACTTTCCCCAATGCACAAGTGGTTATCTCCACCCTGCTACCACGAAAAGACTTCCACCCTGCTACAATACAGCGGGTAAACGCAAGCATTTCCCGTGACTGTGCCTCAAAACCAAATGTTTTCCTGGCCCACCACTCCACCCTGGACTTGAACAGCCTCTATGACCAGGTCCACCTCTATAAGGCAGCAGTGCCCACCTTTGTCCGGACTCTAAAGGACATCGCTCTCAAACGCAGCCCCAACACTTCACACAGGAGCAACAGATCAATAGACACCCCACCCAGACCAGCGAGACACCCTCCAAGACCTGCAGGACCCCCCCGTGGACCTACACATAGAGGACCCACGCCAAGAGGACTTACATCCAGACCACAGCACCCCCAGACACATCCACACCCCCACCCCAACCAATCAACACCCCCCCACATCAACCATGCCCACACCCCATTTAGGCCCCCTCAGATCAGACCTATGCCACTCCTGCCCACCCCATGCACCCCACCCCCGCAAAGAGAGCATCAACATGGAAGTCACACATACGCCCAGGTAGTGAGCGGGCAAACAGGCCCAACCCCCACTCTTACACTCGCCCAAGCCAACGGCATGTACCAGATGCTCAGCAGGCTCTGCTCACACTTACTGGCCTGAGGCCAAACCACACGGCCAACAACATTGGACACTTTATGGAACAAAAAGCCTTCACTATATCATCCTGGAATATCCAAGGCCTGAGGTCATCTGCCTTTGGCCTAAAGAGCAGGAACACGGACTTCACCAAAGAAATCGGTAATGCAGACATTGTCATCCTGCAAGAAACATGGTATAGCGGAGACGGACCCACTGGTTGCCCTCTAGGTTACAGAGAGCTGGTAGTCCCATCCACCAAACTACCAGGTGTGAAACAGGGAAGGGACTCAGGGGGAATGCTAATTTGGTATAGAGCAGACCTAACTCACTCCATTAAATTAATCAAAACAGGAACATTTTACATTTGGCTAGAAATTCAAAAGGAAATTATCTTAACAGAGAAAAATGTCCTCCTGTGTGCTACCTATATCCCCCCACTAGAATCCCCATACTTTAATAAAGACAGCTTCTCCATCCTGGAGGGGGAAATCAATCATTTCCAGGCCCAGGGACATGTATTAGTCTGTGGCGACCTAAATGCCAGAACTGGACAAGAACCTGACACCCTCAGCACACAGGGGGACAAACACCTGCCTGCAGGTGACAGCATTCCCTCCCCCATATGCCCCCCTAGGCACAACTATGACAACATAACCAACAAAAACGGGTCACAACTCCTGCAGCTCTGTCGCACGCTGGGTATGTACATAGTCAATGGTAGGCTTCGAGGGGACTCCTATGGTAGGTTCACCTATAGCTCATCTCTTGGCAGTAGCACTGTAGACTACTTTATCACTGACCTCAACCCAGAGTCTCTCAGAGCGTTCACAGTCAGCCCACTGACACCCCTATCAGACCACAGCAAAATCACAGTCTACTTGAACAGAGCAATACTCAATCATGAGGCATCAAAGCCAAAGGAACTGAGTAACATTAAGAAATGCTATAGATGGAAGGAATGCAGTTTGGAAACCTACCAAAAAACAATTAGGCAACAGCAAATTCAATCCCTTTTAGACAACTTCCTGGGTAAAATGTTCCACTGCAATAGTGAAGGTGTAAACTTGGCAGTAGAAAATCTTAACAGTATATTTGACCTCTCAGCTTCCCTATCAAATCTAAAAATCTCAAATAGAAAACCGAAGAAAATGAACAACAATGACAAATGGTTTGATAAAGAATGCAAAAATCTAAGAAATAAATTGAGGAACCTGTCCAACCAAAAACATAGAGACCCGGAAAACCTGAGTCTACGCCTTCACTATGGCGAATCACTAAAACAATACAGAAATACACTACGGAAAAAGAAGGAACAGCACGTCAGAAATCAGCTCAATGTAATTGAAGACTCCATAGACTCTAACCAATTCTGGGAAAATTGGAAAACACTAAACAAACAACAACACGAAGAATTATCTATCCAAAATGGAGATGTATGGGTAAACCACTTCTCCAATCTTTTTGGCTCTATAACAAAGAATAAAGAACAAAAACATATACATGATCAAATACAAATCCTAGAATCAACTATTAAAGACTACCAGAACCCATTGGATTCTCCAATTACCTTGAATGAGTTACAGGACAAAATAAAAACCCTCAAACCCAAAAAGGCCTGTGGTGTTGATGGTATCCTTAATGAAATGATCAAATATACAGACAACAAATTCCAATTGGCTATACTAAAACTCTTTAACATCGTCCTTAGCTCTGGCATCTTCCCCAATATTTGGAACCAAGGACTGATCACCCCAATCCACAAAAGTGGAGACAAATTTGACCCCAATAACTACCGTGGAATATGCGTCAACAGTAACCTTGGGAAAATACTCTGCATTATCATTAACAGCAGACTCGTACATTTCCTCAATGAAAACAATGTACTGAGCAAATGTCAAATTGGCTTTTTACCAAATTACCGTACAACAGACCATGTATTCACCCTACACACCCTAATTGACAACCAAACAAACCAAAACAAAGGCAAAGTCTTCTCATGCTTTGTTGATTTCAAAAAAGCCTTCGACTCAATTTGGCATGAGGGTCTGCTATACAAATTGATGGAAAGTGGTGTTGGGGGTAAAACATACGACATTATAAAATCCATGTACACAAACAACAAGTGTGCGGTTAAAATTGGCAAAAAACACACACATTTCTTCACACAGGGTCGTGGGGTGAGACAGGGATGCAGCTTAAGCCCCACCCTCTTCAACATATATATCAACGAATTGGCGCGGGCACTAGAACAGTCTGCAGCACCCGGTCTCACCCTACTAGAATCCGAAGTCAAATGTCTACTGTTTGCTGATGATCTGGTGCTTCTGTCACCAACCAAGGAGGGCCTACAGCAGCACCTAGATCTTCTGCACAGATTCTGTCAGACCTGGGCCCTGACAGTAAATCTCAGTAAGACCAAAATAATGGTGTTCCAAAAAAGGTCCAGTCACCAGGACCACAAATTCCATCTAGACACCGTTGCCCTAGAGCACACAAAAAACTATACATACCTCGGCCTAAACATCAGCACCACAGGTAACTTCCACAAAGCTGTGAACGATCTGAGAGACAAGGCAAGAAGGGCCTTCTATGCCATCAAAAGGAACATAAATTTCAACATACCAATTAGGATCTGGCTAAAAATACTTGAATCAGTCATAGAGCCCATTGCCCTTTATGGTTGTGAGGTCTGGGGTCCGCTCACCAACCAAGATTTCACAAAATGGGACAAACACCAAATTGAGACTCTGCATGCAGAATTCTGCAAAAATATCCTCCGTGTACAACGTAGAACACCAAATAATGCATGCAGAGCAGAATTAGGCCGATACCCACTAATTATCAAAATCCAGAAAAGAGCCGTTAAATTCTACAACCACCTAAAAGGAAGCGATTCCCAAACCTTCCATAACAAAGCCATCACCTACAGAGAGATGAACCTGGAGAAGAGTCCCCTAAGCAAGCTGGTCCTAGGGCTCTGTTCACAAACACAAACACACCCCACAGAGCCCCAGGACAACAGCACAATTAGACCCAACCAAATCATGAGAAAACAAAAAGATAATTACTTGACACATTGGAAAGAATTAACAAAAAAACAGAGCAAACTAGAATGCTATTTGGCCCTAAACAGAGAGTACACAGTGGCAGAATACCTGACCACTGTGACTGACCCAAACTTAAGGAAAGCTTTGACTATGTACAGACTCAGTGAGCATAGCCTTGCTATTGAGAAAGGCCGCCGTAGGCAGACATGGCTCTCAAGAGAAGACAGGCTATGTGCACACTGCCCACAAAATGAGGTGGAAACTGAGCTGCACTTCCTAACCTCCTGCCCAATGTATGACCATATTAGAGAGACATATTTCCCTCAGATTACACAGATCCACAAAGAATTCGAAAACAAATCCAATTTTGATAAACTCCCATATCTACTGGGTGAAATTCCACAGTGTGCCATCACAGCAGCAAGATTTGTGACCTGTTGCCACAAGAAAAGGGCAACCAGTGAAGAACAAACACCACTGTAAATACAACCCATATTTATGTTTATTTATTTTAACTTGTGTGCTTTAACCATTTGTACATTGTTACAACACTGCATATATATAATATGACATTTGTAATGTCTTTATTGTTTTGAAACTTCTGTATGTGTAATGTTTACTGTTAATTTGTATTGTTTATTTCACTTTTGTATAATATCTACCTCACTTGCTTTGGCAATGTTAACACATGTTTCCCATGCCAATAAAGCCCCTTGAATTGAATTGAATTGAATTGACAGAGAGAGAGAGAGACGTACTGTTTATTTGTTGTTATTATGTCTTGGCCAGACTTTAGCTGAAATCTGCTGTGTACGTGAGGAATGAGACCAGATGATCTACAGTGATTACAAGTATTTTACATCTCAATTCAATTCAATTAAATGTAAGGGCTTTATTGGCAAAGGAAACATATGTCAACATTACCAAAGCAAGTGAACTAGATAATAATGAACAGTAAACATTACACTCACAAAAGTTCCAAATGAATAAAGATATAACAAATGTCAAATTATGTCGTATTTCTCTCTCTCTCTCTCTCTCTCTCTCTCTCTCTCTCTCTCTCTCTCTCTCTCTCTCTCTCTCTCTCTCTCTCTCTCTCTCTCTCTCTCTCTCTCTCTCTCTCTCTCTCTCTCTTTATGTGTGTCTCTCTCTCTCTCTTCCACACGTCTCTCTTTCTTTCAATGTCTCTCTGTGTTTCCCTCTCTGCTTCGGCTAGCTCTGTTTTGTCTGCACTGTTCTTAAACATGTATGTGTGCATGTGTCTTATCTCTCTCTGTGGGGCCCACGGCCTGTGAGAGTGCTCATGTACAGGTTCACCCAGGGCAGGCTGCAGGGGCAGGAAATCCCTGTACTTAGGCCCATTAGATAACCACAAGGGTCAGCGCAGGGTTAAACTCAGCCTGGGAAGCCTCGTTTATCTCACATCAGCACAGGGTAGGGAGAGATACATGGACTGTACTCACACACACACACACACACACACACACACACACACACACACACACACACACACACACACACACACACACACACACACACACACACACACACACACACACACACACACACACACACACACACACACACACACACACACACACACACACACACACACATCTGAGTGTCTCTGTGTGCTGAGGACAGAACTCGTTTCTTAGTGTCAGACTATCTTTCTGTTTCTGTTCCCGAAATGGTGTCTATGTACGTGTACATGTGTGTGTTTATGTACTGTATGGTGGGGGATGTGTCAGGTTGTTTTCGTAGCCTAGGGAGAGGGCCACTGAGTGTGTGTCTAGTTCTCTAGGTGTGTGTGTTTATGTTTCAGGGTCAAGTAGACAGGGTGTCTGGTAATGGCTTTGGTCTTCATCGGCATTAACTCCACATGGTGATGACGTTCAAATATTCCACATTATCGCCACTCTATGGAGATGTCGTTGTTAAGGGACAAGACATCGAGGTGCTGGAGGAGTAGAAACACCTGGGAGTTGTACTTGACCGCAAGCTACGATGGGGGAAGTGTACGGAGCAGATGTAGAAGACAGGACAGCGAAGGCTCTACTTTTGAAGGAAACTGAGCTATTTTAATGTCGATCGTGTTCTATCGTCACTGTTTCATTGAAAGGGTATTATTTTGTTGGATCGTCTGCTGGTCCGGAAATGCTGATGTCTCTCAGAGAAATAGGTTAAGAAGAATGGTTAACTCTGCTAGTAACGTGCCAGGGGTCAATCAGACAGGTCTGGAGGTCATTTAAGATATAAGAGCCCTCACAAAAGCCTGCAAGGTACTGATGGACCCCAGTCATCCTCTTCACTGGGAGTCTGAGCTACTCCACTCAGGGAGACGTTACAGGGAGACGTTACAGGGAGACGTTACAGGGAGACGTTACAGGGAGACGTTACAGGGAGACGTTACAGGGAGACGTTACAGGGAGACGTTACAGGGAGACGTTACAGGGAGACGTTACAGGGAGACGTTACAGGGCAGCTCGGGCAGAAAAGGAATAGTGCCAAACGATCTTTTGTCCCAGCAGCAGTAAGGCTCCTGAATGTTTAAAACCATCAGTAAGACCAGCAGGCTGGCCAACAGCTAATATAGTAGTTGACAGAGTGTACTGATGTGTATAGTGTATATAGTTTACAGATGATCATTAATCACTCATTAACTGTACTTTCTACCTGTATTTATTGTCTGTATATGTGTCCTTTGTCTACCTTTCATTGTGTTTTTATGTATGCACAGAGCCGCAATCAACATTTCCCCATGGGGATAATAAAGTCATTATCTTTATTGATATATTTGTACTCTTTAACATTCAATGTATACACTGGGTCCAATCAGATGGCAGCTTAGAGTTTCAAGTTTCAAAGTTTATTTGCGTGTGCACAGGATACAACATGTATAAAACAGTACAGTGAAATACTTACTCGAGGGCTCTTTCTCAACAATGCAGGGAAATAATAATAATATAAAATATAATAAAAAAACAGAATAGGTATGATATAAGCTGAAGAAACATGAGAATGCAAGTATATACAGGTCAGTATCTTATTCAATGTGCAGGGCTACTGGAGTGGTTGAGGTGGGTTTATACATAAAAAGTGACTGGTAGCAGAATATACATGTAAACAGGGCTGAAAAGTGACTGGTAGCAGGATATACATGTAAACAGGGCTGAAAAGTGACTGGTAGCAGGATATACATGTAAACAGGGCTGAAAAGTGACTGGTAGCAGGATATACATGTAAACAGGGCTGAAAAGAGACTGGTAGCAGGATATACAGGTAAACAGGGCTGAAAAGAGACTGGTAGCAGGATATACATGTAAACAGGGCTGAAAAGTGACTGGTAGCAGGATATACATGTAAACAGGGCTGAAAAGAGACTGGTAGCAGGATATACATGTAAACAGGGCTGAAAAGAGACTGGTAGCAGGATATACATGTAAACAGGGCTGAAAAGAGACTGGTAGCAGGATATACATGTAAACAGGGCTGAAAAGTGACTGGTAGCAGGATATACATGTAAACAGGGCTGAGAAGTGACTGGTAGCAGGATATACATGTAAACAGGGCTGAAAAGAGACTGGTAGCAGGATATACATGTAAACAGGGCTGAAAAGAGACTGGTAGCAGGATATACATGTAAACAGGGCTGAAGAGTGACTGGTAGGAGGATATACATGTAAACAGGGCTGAAAAGTGACTGGTAGCAGGATATACATGTAAACAGGGCTGAAAAGTGACTGGTAGCAGCAACATATAAATAGTTATGGTATTCTAATTGCAATATATAGATGTAAACATGGCTGAAAAGTGACTGGTAGCAGGATATACATGTATACAGGGCTGAAAAGTGACTGGTAGCAGCAACATATAAATAGTTATGGTATTCTAATTGCAATTTATAGATGTAAACAGGGATGAAAAGTGACTGGTTGCAGGATATACATGTAAACAGGGCTGAAAAGTGACTGGTAGCAGGATATACATGTAAACAGGGCTGAAAAGAGACTGGTAGCAGGATATACATGTAAACAGGGCTGAAAAGTGACTGGTAGCAGGATATACATGTAAACAGGGCTGAAAAGTGACTGGTAGCAGGATATACATGTAAACAGGGCTGAAAAGTGACTGGTAGCAGGATATACATGTAAACAGGGCTGAAAAGTGACTGGTAGCAGGATATACATGTGAACAGGGCTGAAAAGTGACTGGTAGCAGGATATACATGTAAACAGGGCTGAAAAGTGACTGGTAGCAGGATATACATGTAAACAGGGCTGAAAAGTGACTGGTAGCAGGATATACATGTAAACAGGGCTGAAAAGAGACTGGTAGCAGGATATACATGTAAACAGGGCTGAAAAGAGACTGGTAGCAGGATATACATGTAAACAGGGCTAAAAAAAGAGACTGGTAGCAGGATATACATGTAAACAGGGCTGAAAAGAGACTGGTAGCAGGATATACATGTAAACAGGGATGAAAAGTGACTGGTAGCAGGATATACATGTAAACAGGGCTGAAAAGTGACTGGTAGCAGGATATACATGTGAACATGGCTGAAAAGTGACTGGTAGCAGGATATACATGTAAACAGGGCTGAAAAGTGACTGGTAGCAGGATATACATGTAAACAGGACTGAAAAGTGACTGGTAGCAGGATATACATGTAAACAGGGCTGAAAAGTGACTGGTAGCAGGATATACATGTAAACAGGGCTGAAAAGAGACTGGTAGCAGGATATACATGTAAACAGGGCTAAAAAGAGACTGGTAGCAGGATATACATGTAAACAGGGCTGAAAAGAGACTGGTAGCAGGATATACATGTAAACAGGGCTGAAAAGAGACTGGTAGCAGGATATACATGTAAACAGGGCTGAAAAGAGACTGGTAGCAAGATATACATGTAAACAGGGCTGAAAAGTGACTGGCAGCAGGATATACATGAAAACAGGGCTGAAAAGTGACTGGTAGCAGGATATACATGTAAACAGGGCTGAAAAGTGACTGGTAGCAGGATATACATGTAAACAGGGCTGAAAAGAGACTGGTAGCAGGATATACATGTAAACAGGGCTGAAAAGAGACTGGTAGCAGGATATACATGTAAACAGGGCTGAAAAGAGACTGGTAGCAGGATATACATGTAAACAGGGCTGAAAAGTGACTGGTAGGAGGATATACATGTAAACAGGGCTGAAAAGTGACTGGTAGCAGGATATACATGTAAACAGGGCTGAAAAGTGACTGGTAGCAGGATATACATGTAAACAGGGCTGAAAAGTGACTGGTAGCAGGATATACATGTAAACAGGGCTGAAAAGAGACTGGTAGCAGGATATACATGTAAACAGGGCTGAAAAGTGACTGGTAGCAGGATATACATGTAAACAGGGCTGAAAAGTGACTGGTAGCAGGATATACATGTGAACAGGGCTGAAAAGTGACTGGTAGCAGGATATACATGTAAACAGGGCTGAAAAGTGACTGGTAGCAGGATATACATGTAAACAGGGCTGAAAAGTGACTGGTAGCAGGATATACATGTAAACAGGGCTGAAAAGAGACTGGTAGCAGGATATACATGTAAACAGGGCTGAAAAGAGACTGGTAGCAGGATATACATGTAAACAGGGCTAAAAAAAGAGACTGGTAGCAGGATATACATGTAAACAGGGCTGAAAAGAGACTGGTAGCAGGATATACATGTAAACAGGGCTGAAAAGTGACTGGTAGCAGGATATACATGTAAACAGGGCTGAAAAGTGACTGGTAGCAGGATATACATGTGAACAGGGCTGAAAAGTGACTGGTAGCAGGATATACATGTAAACAGGGCTGAAAAGTGACTGGTAGCAGGATATACATGTAAACAGGACTGAAAAGTGACTGGTAGCAGGATATACATGTAAACAGGGCTGAAAAGTGACTGGTAGCAGGATATACATGTAAACAGGGCTGAAAAGAGACTGGTAGCAGGATATACATGTAAACAGGGCTAAAAAGGGACTGGTAGCAGGATATACATGTAAACAGGGCTGAAAAGAGACTGGTAGCAGGATATACATGTAAACAGGGCTGAAAAGAGACTGGTAGCAGGATATACATGTAAACAGGGCTGAAAAGAGACTGGTAGCAAGATATACATGTAAACAGGGCTGAAAAGTGACTGGCAGCAGGATATACATGAAAACAGGGCTGAAAAGTGACTGGTAGCAGGATATACATGTAAACAGGGCTGAAAAGAGACTGGTAGCAGGATATACATGTAAACAGGGCTGAAAAGAGACTGGTAGCAGGATATACATGTAAACAGGGCTGAAAAGAGACTGGTAGCAGGATATACATGTAAACAGGGCTGAAAAGTGACTGGTAGCAGGATATACATGTAAACAGGGCTGAAAAGAGACTGGTAGCAGGATATACATGTAAACAGGGCTGAAAAGTGACTGGTAGGAGGATATACATGTAAACAGGGCTGAAAAGTGACTGGTAGCAGGATATACATGTAAACAGGGCTGAAAAGTGACTGGTAGCAGCAACATATAAATAGTTATGGTATTCTAATTGCAATATATAGATGTAAACATGGCTGAAAAGTGACTGGTAGCAGGATATACATGTATACAGGGCTGAAAAGTGACTGGTAGCAGCAACATATAAATAGTTATGGTATTCTAATTGCAATATATAGATGTAAACAGGGATGAAAAGTGACTGGTTGCAGGATATACATGTAAACAGGGCTGAAAAGTGACTGGTAGCAGGATATACATGTAAACAGGGCTGAGAAGTGACTGGTAGCAGGATATACATGTAAACAGGGCTGAAAAGAGACTGGTAGCAGGATATACATGTAAACAGGGCTGAAAAGTGACTGGTAGCAGGATATACATGTAAACAGGGCTGAAAAGTGACTGGTAGCAGGATATACATGTGAACAGGGCTGAAAAGTGACTGGTAGCAGGATATACATGTGAACAGGGCTCAAAAGTGACTGGTAGCAGGATATACATGTAAACAGGGCTGAAAAGTGACTGGTAGCAGGATATACATGTGAACAGGGCTGAAAAGTGACTGGTAGCAGGATATACATGTAAACAGGGCTGAAAAGAGACTGGTAGCAGGATATACATGTAAACAGGGCTGAAAAGAGACTGGTATCAGGATATACATGTAAACAGGGCGGAAAAGAGACTGGTAGCAGGATATACATGTAAACAGGGCTGAAAAGTGACTGGTAGCAGGATATACATGTAAACAGGGCTGAAAAGTGACTGGTAGCAGGATATACATGTGAACAGGGCTGAAAAGTGACTGGTAGCAGGATATACATGTAAACAGGACTGAAAAGTGACTGGCAGCAGGATATACATGAAAACAGGGCTGAAAAGTGACTGGTAGCAGGATATACATGTAAACAGGGCTGAAAAGAGACTGGTAGCAGGATATACATGTATACAGGGCTGAAAAGTGACTGGTAGCAGCAACATATAAATAGTTATGGTATTCTAATTGCAATTTATAGATGTAAACAGGGATGAAAGTGACTGGTTGCAGGATATACATGTAAACAGGGCTGAAAAGTGACTGGTAGCAGGATATACATGTAAACAGGGCTGAAAAGAGACTGGTAGCAGGATATACATGTAAACAGGGCTGAAAAGTGACTGGTAGCAGGATATACATGTAAACAGGGCTGAAAAGAGACTGGTAGCAGGATATACATGTAAACAGGGCTGAAAAGTGACTGGTAGCAGGATATACATGTAAACAGGGCTGAAAAGTGACTGGTAGCAGGATATACATGTGAACAGGGCTGAAAAGTGACTGGTAGCAGGATATACATGTAAACAGGGCTGAGAAGTGACTGGTAGCAGGATATACATGTAAACAGGGCTGAAAAGAGACTGGTAGCAGGATATACATGTAAACAGGGCTGAAAAGAGACTGGTAGCAGGATATACATGTAAACAGGGCTGAAGAGTGACTGGTAGGAGGATATACATGTAAACAGGGCTGAAAAGTGACTGGTAGCAGGATATACATGTAAACAGGGCTGAAAAGTGACTGGTAGCAGCAACATATAAATAGTTATGGTATTCTAATTGCAATATATAGATGTAAACATGGCTGAAAGTGACTGGTAGCAGGATATACATGTATACAGGGCTGAAAAGTGACTGGTAGCAGCAACATATAAATAGTTATGGTATTCTAATTGCAATTTATAGATGTAAACAGGGATGAAAAGTGACTGGTTGCAGGATATACATGTAAACAGGGCTGAAAAGTGACTGGTAGCAGGATATACATGTAAACAGGGCTGAAAAGAGACTGGTAGCAGGATATACATGTAAACAGGGCTGAAAAGTGACTGGTAGCAGGATATACATGTAAACAGGGCTGAAAAGAGACTGGTAGCAGGATATACATGTAAACAGGACTGAAAAGTGACTGGTAGCAGGATATACATGTAAACAGGGCTGAAAAGTGACTGGTAGCAGGATATACATGTGAACAGGGCTGAAAAGTGACTGGTAGCAGGATATACATGTAAACAGGGCTGAAAAGTGACTGGTAGCAGGATATACATGTAAACAGGGCTGAAAAGTGACTGGTAGCAGGATATACATGTAAACAGGGCTGAAAAGAGACTGGTAGCAGGATATACATGTAAACAGGGCTGAAAAGAGACTGGTAGCAGGATATACATGTAAACAGGGCTAAAAAAAGAGACTGGTAGCAGGATATACATGTAAACAGGGCTGAAAAGAGACTGGTAGCAGGATATACATGTAAACAGGGCTGAAAAGTGACTGGTAGCAGGATATACATGTATACAGGGCTGAAAAGTGACTGGTAGCAGCAACATATAAATAGTTATGGTATTCTAATTGCAATATATAAATGCAAACAGGGATGAAAAGTGACTGGTTGCAGGATATACATGTAAACAGGGCTGAAAAGTGACTGGTTGCAGGATATACATGTAAACAGGGCTGAAAAGTGACTGGTAGCAGGATATACATGTAAACAGGGCTGAAAAGAGACTGGTAGCAGGATATACATGTAAACAGGGCTGAAAAGTGACTGGTAGCAGCAACATATAAATAGTTATGGTATTCTAATTGCAATATATAGATGTAAACATGGCTGAAAAGTGACTGGTAGCAGGATATACATGTATACAGGGCTGAAAAGTGACTGGTAGCAGCAACATATAAATAGTTATGGTATTCTAATTGCAATTTATAGATGTAAACAGGGATGAAAAGTGACTGGTTGCAGGATATACATGTAAACAGGGCTGAAAAGTGACTGGTAGCAGGATATACATGTAAACAGGTGTCACGTTCCTGACCTGTTTTCTGTTTAGTTTTGTGTGTTAGTTGGTCAGGACGTGAGTTTGGGTGGGCATTCTATGTTGTCTGTTTCTATGTTGGTTTAGGGTTGCCTGGTATGGCTCTCAATTGGAGGCAGGTGTTTGGCGTTCCTCTAATTGAGAGTCATATTTAGGTAGGCTGTTCACAAGGTTTGTTTGTGGGTGGTTGTCTCCTGTGTCAGTGTTTGTCGCACCATACGGGACTGTTACGGTTTGTTCATTTCATGTAGGCTATTTTTTCCCTGTTCGTGCGTTCTCGTGTTTATGTATGTTCGTCGTTCAGGTCTGTCTACTTTCGTTTTGTTATTTTGTATCATTATCAAGTATAGTTCGTTTTCGTCTTGTCTTTAATAAATATTATGTGTTCTCAACCCGCTGCGCCTTGGCTCGATCACTACTCCACCTCTTCTTATGAAGAGAGAGTGGACAGCCGTTACAGAACCACCCACCAATCCAGAGCCAAGCAGCGTAATTTGGAGCAACGGGCAAGTATACAGGACTTGTGGAGTTGGGAGCAAATATTTAACGGAGAAGGACCATGGGCTAAAGTAAATCACCGTCCATGGGAACAGCTGGAGGCAGCTCGGAGAGCGGAGGAAAATAGAGAGAGGAACCGGCGTTATGAGGGGACGCGTCTTGCACGGAAGCCCGAAAAGCCCGTGAGTAACTCCCAAAAATTTCTTGGGGGGGGGGCTAAGGGGTAGTGGGCCAAGGGCAGGTAGGAGACCTGCGCCCACTTCCCAGGCTAACCGTGGAGAGCAGGAGTACGGGCAGACACCGTGTTACGCAGTAGAGCGCACGGTGTCTCCTGTACGTGTGCATAGCCCGGTGCGGGTTATTCCACCTCCCCGCACTGGTAGGGCTAGATTGGGCATTGAGCCAGGTGTCATGAGGCCGGCTCAACGCGTCTGGTCTCCAGTGCGTCTCCTCGGGCCGGCATACATGGCACCTGCCTTACGCATGGTTTCCCCGGTTCGCCTACATAGCCCAGTGCGGGTTATTCCACCTCCCCGCACTGGTCGGGCGACCGGGAGCATTCAACCAGGTAAGGTTGGGCAGGCTCAATGCTCAAGAGAGCCAGTACGCCTGCACGGTCCGGTATTTCCGGCGCCACCTCCCCGCCCCAGCCTAGTACCTACAGTGCCTACACTACGCACTAGGCTACCAGTGCGTTTCCAGAGCCCTGTTCCTCCTCCACGCACTCTCCCTATAGTGCGTGTATCCAGTTCGGTGCCTCCAGTTCCGGCCCCATGCACTAAGCCACCTGTGCGTCTCCTAAGTCCTGTACACACTGTCACTTCTCCCCGTACTAGTCCTGAGGTGCCACCAGTGCCGGTACCACGCACCAGGTATAGAGTACGCTTTGAGAGTTCAGTGTGCCCTGTCCCTGCTCCCCGCACTAGTATGAAGGTGCGTGTCCTTAGCCCGGTGCCTCCAGTTCCGGCACCACGCACCAGGTCTACAGTGCGCCTTATCCGGCCAGAGCCATCCGTCTCCCCAGCGCTATCTGAGCCATCCGTCTCCCGAGCGCCATCTGAGCCATCCGTCTCCCCAGCGCCGTCTGAGCCATCCGTCTACCCAGCGCCATCTGAGCCATCCGTCTCCCCAGCGCCATCTGAGCCATCCGTCTCCCCAGCGCCGTCTGAGCCATCCGTCTGCAATGAGCCTGCAAAGCCGCCCGTCTGCCATGAGCCTGCAAAGCCGCCCGTCTGCCATGAGCCTACAGAGCCGTCCGCCAGACAGGAGCCGCTAGAGCCGTCCGCCAGACAGGAGCCGCTAGAGCCGCCCGTCAGACAGGAGCCGCTAGAGCCGCCCGTCAGACAGGATCTGCCAGAGCCGCCAATCAGACAGGATCTGCCAGAGCCGCCAATCAGACAGGATCTGCCAGAGCCGCCAGCCAGACAGGATCTGCCAGAGCCGCCAGCCAGACAGGATCTGCCAGAGCCGCCAGCCAGACAGGATCTGCCAGAGCCGCCAGCGAGCCATGAGCAGCCAGAGCCGTCAGAGAGCCATGAGCAGCCAGAGCCGTCAGAGAGCCATGAGCAGCCAGAGCCGTCAGAGAGCCATGAGCAGCCAGAGCCGTCAGAGAGCCATGAGCAGCCAGAGCCGTCAGAGAGCCATGAGCAGCCAGAGCCGTTAGAGAGCCATGAGCAGCCAGAGCCGTCAGCCTGCCATGAGCATCCAGAGCCGTCAGCCTGCCATGAGCGTCCAGAGCCGTCAGCCTGCCATGAGCGTCCAGAGCCGTCAGCCTGCCATGAGCGTCCAGAGCCGTCAGCATGCCATGAGCGTCCAGAGCCGTCAGCCTGCCATGAGCGTCCAGAGCCGTCAGCCTGCCATGAGCGTCCAGAGCCGTCAGCCTGCCATGAGCGTCCAGAGCCGTCAGTCAGCCATGAGCTGTCCCTCAGCCAGAAGCGGCTAGTAATCCTGAACTGCCCCTCAGTCCAGAGCTGTCTCTCTGTCCGGAGCTGCCCTTCAGTCCGGAGTTGCCCCTCTATCCTGAGCTACCTCTCTCTCCTGAGCTACCTCTCTCTCCTAAGCTCTCCCTCTGTCCTGAGCTATCCCTATGTCCTGAGCTACCTTGTCCCAGAGCTGTCCTTGATTCTGGTGTTGCCCCTAAATTTAGGTGGGGTTATTTGGAGGGTGGTCATTGTGGGGAGGATACGGAAGCGGGGATTGATTATGGTGGGGTGGGAACCACGCCCGGAGCCTAAGCCACCACCGTGGTCAGATGCCCACCCAGACCCTCCCCTGGACTTTTTGGTGATGCGTTCGGAGTACGCATCTTGAGGGGGGGGTTATGTCACGTTCCTGACCTGTTTTCTGTTTAGTTTTGTGTGTTAGTTGGTCAGGACGTGAGTTTGGGTGGGCATTCTATGTTGTCTGTTTCTATGTTGGTTTAGGGTTGCCTGGTATGGCTCTCAATTGGAGGCAGGTGTTTGGCGTTCCTCTAATTGAGAGTCATATTTAGGTAGGCTGTTCACAAGGTTTGTTTGTGGGTGGTTGTCTCCTGTGTCAGTGTTTGTCGCACCATACGGGACTGTTACGGTTTGTTCATTTCATGTAGGCTATTTTTTCCCTGTTCGTGCGTTCTCGTGTTTATGTATGTTCGTCGTTCAGGTCTGTCTACTTTCGTTTTGTTATTTTGTATCATTATCAAGTATAGTTCGTTTTCGTCTTGTCTTTAATAAATATTATGTGTTCTCAACCCGCTGCGCCTTGGCTCGATCACTACTCCACCTCTTCTTATGAAGAGAGAGTGGACAGCCGTTACAACAGGGCTGAAAAGAGACTGGTAGCAGGATATACATGTAAACAGGGCTGAAAAGTGACTGGTAGCAGGATATACATGTAAACAGGGCTGAAAAGAGACTGGTAGCAGGATATACATGTAAACAGGACTGAAAAGTGACTGGTAGCAGGATATACATGTAAACAGGGCTGAAAAGTGACTGGTAGCAGGATATACATGTGAACAGGGCTGAAAAGTGACTGGTAGCAGGATATACATGTAAACAGGGCTGAAAAGTGACTGGTAGCAGGATATACATGTAAACAGGGCTGAAAAGTGACTGGTAGCAGGATATACATGTAAACCAGGCTGAAAAGAGACTGGTAGCAGGATATACATGTAAACAGGGCTGAAAAGAGACTGGTAGCAGGATATACATGTAAACAGGGCTAAAAAAAGAGACTGGTAGCAGGATATACATGTAAACAGGGCTGAAAAGAGACTGGTAGCAGGATATACATGTAAACAGGGCTGAAAAGTGACTGGTAGCAGGATATACATGTATACAGGGCTGAAAAGTGACTGGTAGCAGCAACATATAAATAGTTATGGTATTCTAATTGCAATTTATAGATGTAAACAGGGATGAAAAGTGACTGGTTGCAGGATATACATGTAAACAGGGCTGAAAAGTGACTGGTAGCAGGATATACATGTAAACAGGGCTGAAAAGAGACTGGTAGCAGGATATACATGTAAACAGGGCTGAAAAGTGACTGGTAGCAGGATATACATGTAAACAGGGCTGAAAAGAGACTGGTAGCAGGATATACATGTAAACAGGACTGAAAAGTGACTGGTAGCAGGATATACATGTAAACAGGGCTGAAAAGTGACTGGTAGCAGGATATACATGTGAACAGGGCTGAAAAGTGACTGGTAGCAGGATATACATGTAAACAGGGCTGAAAAGTGACTGGTAGCAGGATATACATGTAAACAGGGCTGAAAAGTGACTGGTAGCAGGATATACATGTAAACAGGGCTGAAAAGAGACTGGTAGCAGGATATACATGTAAACAGGGCTGAAAAGAGACTGGTAGCAGGATATACATGTAAACAGGGCTAAAAAAAGAGACTGGTAGCAGGATATACATGTAAACAGGGCTGAAAAGAGACTGGTAGCAGGATATACATGTAAACAGGGCTGAAAAGTGACTGGTAGCAGGATATACATGTATACAGGGCTGAAAAGTGACTGGTAGCAGCAACATATAAATAGTTATGGTATTCTAATTGCAATATATAGATGTAAACAGGGATGAAAAGTGACTGGTTGCAGGATATACATGTAAACAGGGCTGAAAAGTGACTGGTTGCAGGATATACATGTAAACAGGGCTGAAAAGTGACTGGTAGCAGGATATACATGTAAACAGGGCTGAAAAGAGACTGGTAGCAGGATATACATGTAAACAGGGCTGAAAAGTGACTGGTAGCAGGATATACATGTAAACAGGGCTGAAAAGAGACTGGTAGCAGGATATACATGTAAACAGGGCTGAAAAGTGACTGGTAGCAGGATATACATGTAAACAGGGCTGAAAAGTGACTGGTAGCAGGATATACATGTGAACAGGGCTGAAAAGTGACTGGTAGCAGGATATACATGTAAACAGGGCTGAAAAGTGACTGGTAGCAGGATATACATGTAAACAGGGCTGAAAAGTGACTGGTAGCAGGATATACATGTAAACAGGGCTGAAAAGAGACTGGTAGCAGGATATACATGTAAACAGGGCTGAAAAGAGACTGGTAGCAGGATATACATGTAAACAGGGCTAAAAAATGAGACTGGTAGCAGGATATACATGTAAACAGGGCTGAAAAGTGACTGGTAGCAGGATATACATGTAAACAGGGCTGAAAAGAGACTGGTAGCAGGATATACATGTAAACAGGGCTGAAAAGAGACTGGTAGCAGGATATACATGTAAACAGGGCTGAAAAGAGACTGGTAGCAGGATATACATGTAAACAGGGCTGAAAAGAGACTGGTAGCAGGATATACATGTAAACAGGGCTGAAAAGTGACTGGTAGCAGGATATACATGTAAACAGGGCTGAAAAGTGACTGGTAGCAGGATATACATGTGAACAGGGCTGAAAAGTGACTGGTAGCAGGATATACATGTGAACAGGGCTCAAAAGTGACTGGTAGCAGGATATACATGTAAACAGGGCTGAAAAGTGACTGGTAGCAGGATATACATGTGAACAGGGCTGAAAAGTGACTGGTAGCAGGATATACATGTAAACAGGGCTGAAAAGAGACTGGTAGCAGGATATACATGTAAACAGGGCTGAAAAGAGACTGGTAGCAGGATATACATGTAAACAGGGCTGAAAAGAGACTGGTAGCAGGATATACATGTAAACAGGGCTGAAAAGTGACTGGTAGCAGGATATACATGTAAACAGGGCTGAAAAGTGACTGGTAGCAGGATATACATGTGAACAGGGCTGAAAAGTGACTGGTAGCAGGATATACATGTAAACAGGACTGAAAAGTGACTGGCAGCAGGATATACATGAAAACAGGGCTGAAAAGTGACTGGTAGCAGGATATACATGTAAACAGGGCTGAAAAGAGACTGGTAGCAGGATATACATGTATACAGGGCTGAAAAGTGACTGGTAGCAGCAACATATAAATAGTTATGGTATTCTAATTGCAATTTATAGATGTAAACAGGGATGAAAAGTGACTGGTTGCAGGATATACATGTAAACAGGGCTGAAAAGTGACTGGTAGCAGGATATACATGTAAACAGGGCTGAAAAGAGACTGGTAGCAGGATATACATGTAAACAGGGCTGAAAAGTGACTGGTAGCAGGATATACATGTAAACAGGGCTGAAAAGAGACTGGTAGCAGGATATACATGTAAACAGGGCTGAAAAGTGACTGGTAGCAGGATATACATGTAAACAGGGCTGAAAAGTGACTGGTAGCAGGATATACATGTGAACAGGGCTGAAAAGTGACTGGTAGCAGGATATACATGTAAACATGGCTGAAAAGTGACTGGTAGCAGGATATACATGTAAACAGGGCTGAAAAGTGACTGGTAGCAGGATATACATGTAAACAGGGCTGAAAAGAGACTGGTAGCAGGATATACATGTAAACAGGGCTGAAAAGAGACTGGTAGCAGGATATACATGTAAACAGGGCTAAAAAAAGAGACTGGTAGCAGGATATACATGTAAACAGGGCTGAAAAGAGACTGGTAGCAGGATATACATGTAAACAGGGCTGAAAAGTGACTGGTAGCAGGATATACATGTAAACAGGGCTGGAAAGTGACTGGTAGCAGGATATACATGTGAACAGTGCTGAAAAGTGACTGGTAGCAGGATATACATGTAAACAGGGCTGAAAAGTGACTGGTAGCAGGATATACATGTAAACAGGGCTGAAAAGAGACTGGTAGCAGGATATACATGTAAACAGGGCTGAAAAGTGACTGGTAGCAGGATATACATGTAAACATGGCTGAAAAGTGACTGGTAGCAGGATATACATGTATACAGGGCTGAAAAGTGACTGGTAGCAGCAACATATAAATAGTTATGGTATTCTATGTAACGGTCCTGACCTGTTTTATGTTGTTTTTGTATGTGTTTAGGTCAGGGCATGTGTTTTGGGTGGGCAGTCTATGTTATCTGTTTCTATGTTGGTTGTGGTTGCCTGGTATGGCTCTTAATTAGAGGCAGGTGTTTTGCGTTCTCCTCTAATTAAGAGTCATATTTAGGTAGGGTGTTCTCACTGTTTGTTTGTGGGTGATTGTCTTCCGTGTCTGTGTAATTGTTTGCACCATACGGGACTGTGTACGGTTTGTTCGGTTTGTGTAGTCTAAATGTCCTATTCGTGCGTTCTTCTTGTGTTATGTGAGTTCGTCGTATAGGTTTGTCTACACCGTTTGTTATTTTTGTTAGTTTATTCAAGTTCGTGTTTTTTCGTTATTAAAATGTCATTTCACTACGCTGCGCCTTGGTTCCCTCAATACTCCTCCTCTTCGGTCGAAGAGGAGGAGGACCGCCGTTACAGAATCACCCACCACGCTAAGACCAAGCGGCAAGGGAATGCTCAACAGAGCAACAAGGACTCCTGGACTTGGGAGGAGATCCTGGATGGTAGAGGACCTTGGGCTCAGCCAGGGGAATATCGCCGTCCCAAGGAGGAGTTGGAAGCAGCGAAGGCTGAGAGGCGCTGGTATGAGGAGGCAGCGCGGCGACGCGGTTGGGAGCCCGTGAGTCAGACCCAAAAATTTATTGGGGGGGGGCACACGAGGAGTGTGGCAAAGCCGGGTAGGATACCCGAGCCAACTCCCCGTGCTTACCGTGGAGGTAGAAGGCGTCGTACTGGTAAGACACCGTGTTATGCGGTAAAGCGCACGGTGTCCCCAGTACGCGTGCTTAGCCCAGTGCGGGCTATTCCACCTTGCCGCACTGGGAGGGCTAAGTTGGGCATCGAGCCGGATGTCATGAAGCCGGCCCAACGTATCTGGCCTCCAGTACGTCTCCTCGGGCCGGCATACATGGCACCAGCCTTACGAGTGGTGTCCCCGGTTTGCCAGTATAGCCCAGTGCGGGCTATTCCACCTCGCCGCACTGGTAGGGCTACGGGCACCATTCAACCTGGTAAGGTTGGGCAGGCTCGGTGCTCAAGAGCACGTGTCCTCCTTCACGGTCCGGTAGACCCGGTGCCACCTCCATGTACCAGTCCTCCGGTGGCAGCCCCCCGTACCAGGCTGTCTCTCCGGGTTCTCTCTCCAGCTGTTTCCTCCTCTCCAGCGCAGCCAGTGCCTAGACCACGCACCAGGCTGTCTCTCCTTCTCCTCCCTACAGAGCCGTCCTGCCATGACCAGCCAGAGCTGTCCTGCCATGATCAGCCAGAGCCGTCCTGCCATGACCAGCCAGAGCCGTCCTGCCATGACCAGCCAGAGCCGTCCTGCCATGACCAGCCAGAGCCGTCCTGCCATGACCTGCCAGAGCCGTCCTGCCATGACCTGCCAGAGCCGTCCTGCTATGACCTGCCAGAGCCGTCCTGCTATGACCTGCCAGAGCCGTCCTGCTATGACCTGCCAGAGCCGTCCAGCCAGGACCTGCCAGAGCCGTCCAGCCAGGACCTGCCAGAGCCGTCCAGCCAGGACCTGCCAGAGCCGTCCAGCCAGGACCTGCCAGAGCCGTCCAGCCAGGACCTGCCAGAGCCGTCCAGCCAGGACCTGCCAGAGCCGTCCAGCCAGGACCTGCCAGAGCCGTCCAGCCAGGACCTGCCAGAGCCGTCCAGCCAGGACCTGCCAGAGTCCCTCAGCCAGGACCTGCCAGAGTCCCTCAGCCAGGACCTGCCAGAGTCCCTCAGCCAGGACCTGCCAGAGTCCCTCAGCCAGGACCTGCCAGAGTCCCTCAGCCAGGACCTGCCAGAGTCCCTCAGCCAGGATCTGCCAGAGTCCCTCAGCCAGGATCTGCCAGAGTCCCTCAGCCAGGATCTGCCAGAGTCCCTCAGCCGGGACCTGCCCCTTGTCCCGGTGCTGTCCCTTGTCCCGGTGCTGCCCCTTGTCCCGGTGCTGCCCCTTATCCCGGTGCTGCCCCTTGTCCCGGTGCTGCCCCTTATCCCGGTGCTGCCCCTTATCCCGGTGCTGGTCCTTATCCCGGTGCTGGCCCTTATCCCGGTGCTGCCCCTTGTCCCGGTGCTGCCCCTTGTCCCGGTGCTGCCCCTTGTCCCGGTGCTGCCCCTTGTCCCGGTGCTGCCCCTTGTCCCGGTGCTGCCCCTTGTCCCGGTGCTGCCCCTTGTCCCGGTGCTGCCCCTTCTCCCGGTGCTGGCCGTTCATTTAGGGGATGTTTGTTTTAGGGTGGTCATTGGGAGGGGAAGACAGAAGCGGGGAGTGACTATGGTGGTGTGGGGACAGCGTCCAGAGCCGGAGCCACCACCGTGGTCAACTGCCCACCCAGACCCTCCCCTGGACTTTGTGCTGGTGCGCCCGGCGTTCGCACCTTGAGGGGGGGGTTCTGTAACGGTCCTGACCTGTTTTATGTTGTTTTTGTATGTGTTTAGGTCAGGGCGTGTGTTTTGGGTGGGCAGTCTATGTTATCTGTTTCTATGTTGGTTGTGGTTGCCTGGTATGGCTCTTAATTAGAGGCAGGTGTTTTGCGTTCTCCTCTAATTAAGAGTCATATTTAGGTAGGGTGTTCTCACTGTTTGTTTGTGGGTGATTGTCTTCCGTGTCTGTGTAATTGTTTGCACCATACGGGACTGTGTACGGTTTGTTCGGTTTGTGTAGTCTAAATGTCCTATTCGTGCGTTCTTCTTGTGTTATGTGAGTTCGTCGTATAGGTTTGTCTACACCGTTTGTTATTTTTGTTAGTTTATTCAAATTCGTGTTTTTTCGTTATTAAAATGTCATTTCACTACGCTGCGCCTTGGTTCCCTCAATACTCCTCCTCTTCGGTCGAAGAGGAGGAGGACCGCCGTTACATTCTAATTGCAATATATAGATGTAAACAGGGATGAAAAGTGACTGGTTGCAGGATATACATGTAAACAGGGCTGAAAAGTGACTGGTAGCAGGATATACATGTAAACAGGGCTGAGAAGTGACTGGTAGCAGGATATACATGTAAACAGGGCTGAAAAGAGACTGGTAGCAGGATATACATGTAAACAGGGCTGAAAAGTGACTGGTAGCAGGATATACATGTAAACAGGGCTGAAAAGTGACTGGTAGCAGGATATACATGTAAACAGGGCTGAAAAGTGACTGGTAGCAGGATATACATGTGAACAGGGCTGAAAAGTGACTGGTAGCAGGATATACATGTGAACAGGGCTCAAAAGTGACTGGTAGCAGGATATACATGTAAACAGGGCTGAAAAGTGACTGGTAGCAGGATATACATGTGAACAGGGCTGAAAAGTGACTGGTAGCAGGATATACATGTAAACAGGGCTGAAAAGAGACTGGTAGCAGGATATACATGTAAACAGGGCTGAAAAGAGACTGGTAGCAGGATATACATGTAAACAGGGCTGAAAAGAGACTGGTAGCAGGATATACATGTAAACAGGGCTGAAAAGTGACTGGTAGCAGGATATACATGTAAACAAGGCTGAAAAGTGACTGGTAGCAGGATATACATGTGAACAGGGCTGAAAAGTGACTGGTAGCAGGATATACATGTAAACAGGACTGAAAAGTGACTGGCAGCAGGATATACATGAAAACAGGGCTGAAAAGTGACTGGTAGCAGGATATACATGTAAACAGGGCTGAAAAGAGACTGGTAGCAGGATATACATGTATACAGGGCTGAAAAGTGACTGGTAGCAGCAACATATAAATAGTTATGGTATTCTAATTGCAATTTATAGATGTAAACAGGGATGAAAAGTGACTGGTTGCAGGATATACATGTAAACAGGGCTGAAAAGTGACTGGTAGCAGGATATACATGTAAACAGGGCTGAAAAGAGACTGGTAGCAGGATATACATGTAAACAGGGCTGAAAAGTGACTGGTAGCAGGATATACATGTAAACAGGGCTGAAAAGAGACTGGTAGCAGGATATACATGTAAACAGGGCTGAAAAGAGACTGGTAGCAGGATATACATGTAAACAGGGCTAAAAAAAGAGACTGGTAGCAGGATATACATGTAAACAGGGCTGAAAAGAGACTGGTAGCAGGATATACATGTAAACAGGGCTGAAAAGAGACTGGTAGCAGGATATACATGTAAACAGGGCTGAAAAGTGACTGGTAGCAGGATATACATGTAAACAGGGCTGAAAAGAGACTGGTAGCAGGATATACATGTAAACAGGGCTGAAAAGAGACTGGTAGCAAGATATACATGTAAACAGGGCTGAAAAGTGACTGGCAGCAGGATATACATGAAAACAGGGCTGAAAAGTGACTGGTAGCAGGATATACATGTAAACAGGGCTGAAAAGAGACTGGTAGCAGGATATACATGTAAACAGGGCTGAAAAGAGACTGGTAGCAGGATATACATGTAAACAGGGCTGAAAAGAGACTGGTAGCAGGATATACATGTAAACAGGGCTGAAAAGTGACTGGTAGCAGGATATACATGTAAACAGGGCTGAAAAGAGACTGGTAGCAGGATATACATGTAAACAGGGCTGAAAAGAGACTGGTAGCAGGATATACATGTAAACAGGGCTGAAAAGAGACTGGTAGCAGGATATACATGTAAACAGGGCTGAAAAGTGACTGGTAGGAGGATATACATGTAAACAGGGCTGAAAAGTGACTGGTAGCAGGATATACATGTAAACAGGACTGAAAAGTGACTGGTAGCAGGATATACATGTAAACAGGGCTGAAAAGTGACTGGTAGCAGGATATACATGTAAACAGGGCTGAAAAGTGACTGGTAGCAGGATATACATGTAAACAGGGCTGAAAAGAGACTGGTAGCAGGATATACATGTAAACAGGGCTGAAAAGAGACTGGTAGCAGGATATACATGTAAACAGGGCTAAAAAAAGAGACTGGTAGCAGGATATACATGTAAACAGGGCTGAAAAGAGACTGGTAGCAGGATATACATGTAAACAGGGCTGAAAAGTGACTGGTAGCAGGATATACATGTAAACAGGGCTGGAAAGTGACTGGTAGCAGGATATACATGTGAACAGTGCTGAAAAGTGACTGGTAGCAGGATATACATGTAAACAGGGCTGAAAAGTGACTGGTAGCAGGATATACATGTAAACAGGACTGAAAAGTGACTGGTAGCAGGATATACATGTAAACAGGGCTGAAAAGTGACTGGTAGCAGGATATACATGTAAACAGGGCTGAAAAGAGACTGGTAGCAGGATATACATGTAAACAGGGCTAAAAAAAGAGACTGGTAGCAGGATATACATGTAAACAGGGCTGAAAAGAGACTGGTAGCAGGATATACATGTAAACAGGGCTGAAAAGAGACTGGTAGCAGGATATACATGTAAACAGGGCTGAAAAGAGACTGGTAGCAAGATATACATGTAAACAGGGCTGAAAAGTGACTGGCAGCAGGATATACATGAAAACAGGGCTGAAAAGTGACTGGTAGCAGGATATACATGTAAACAGGGCTGAAAAGAGACTGGTAGCAGGATATACATGTAAACAGGGCTGCAAAGAGACTGGTAGCAGGATATACATGTAAACAGGGCTGAAAAGAGACTGGTAGCAGGATATACATGTAAACAGGGCTGAAAAGTGACTGGTAGCAGGATATACATGTAAACAGGGCTGAAAAGAGACTGGTAGCAGGATATACATGTAAACAGGGCTGAAAAGTGACTGGTAGGAGGATATACATGTAAACAGGGCTGAAAAGTGACTGGTAGCAGGATATACATGTATACAGGGCTGAAAAGTGACTGGTAGCAGCAACATATAAATAGTTATGGTATTCTAATTGCAATATATAGATGTAAACAGGGATGAAAAGTGACTGGTTGCAGGATATACATGTAAACAGGGCTGAAAAGTGACTGGTAGAAGGATATACATGTAAACAGGGCTGAGAAGTGACTGGTAGCAGGATATACATGTAAACAGGGCTGAAAAGAGACTGGTAGCAGGATATACATGTAAACAGGGCTGAAAAGTGACTGGTAGCAGGATATACATGTAAACAGGGCTGAAAAGTGACTGGTAGCAGGATATACATGTAAACAGGGCTGAAAAGTGACTGGTAGCAGGATATACATGTGAACAGAGCTGAAAAGTGACTGGTAGCAGGATATACATGTGAACAGGGCTCAAAAGTGACTGGTAGCAGGATATACATGTAAACAGGGCTGAAAAGTGACTGGTAGCAGGATATACATGTGAACAGGGCTGAAAAGTGACTGGTAGCAGGATATACATGTAAAAAGGGCTGAAAAGAGACTGGTAGCAGGATATACATGTAAACAGGGCTGAAAAGAGACTGGTAGCAGGATATACATGTAAACAGGGCTGAAAAGAGACTGGTAGCAGGATATACATGTAAACAGGGCTGAAAAGTGACTGGTAGCAGGATATACATGTAAACATGGCTGAAAAGTGACTGGTAGCAGGATATACATGTGAACAGGGCTGAAAAGTGACTGGTAGCAGGATATACATGTAAACAGGACTGAAAAGTGACTGGCAGCAGGATATACATGAAAACAGGGCTGAAAAGTGACTGGTAGCAGGATATACATGTAAACAGGGCTGAAAAGAGACTGGTAGCAGGATATACATGTAAACAGGGCTGAAAAGAGACTGGTAGCAGGATATACATGTAAACAGGGCTGAAAAGAGACTGGTAGCAGGATATACATGTAAACAGGGCTGAAAAGTGACTGGCAGCAGGATATACATGAAAACAGGGCTGAAAAGTGACTGGTAGCAGGATATACATGTAAACAGGGCTGAAAAGAGACTGGTAGCAGGATATACATGTAAACAGGGCTGAAAAGAGACTGGTAGCAGGATATACATGTAAACAGGGCTGAAAAGAGACTGGTAGCAGGATATACATGTAAACAGGGCTGAAAAGTGACTGGTAGCAGGATATACATGTAAACAGGGCTGAAAAGTGACTGGTAGGAGGATATACATGTAAACAGGGCTGAAAAGTGACTGGTAGCAGGATATACATGTAAACAGGGCTGAAAAGTGACTGGTAGCAGCAACATATAAATAGTTATGGTATTCTAATTGCAATATATAGATGTAAACATGGCTGAAAAGTGACTGGTAGCAGGATATACATGTATACAGGGCTGAAAAGTGACTGGTAGCAGCAACATATAAATAGTTATGGTATTCTAATTGCAATATATAGATGTAAACAGGGATGAAAAGTGACTGGTTGCAAGATATACATGTAAACAGGGCTGAAAAGTGACTGGTAGCAGGATATACATGTAAACAGGGCTGAGAAGTGACTGGTAGCAGGATATACATGTAAACAGGGGTGAAAAGAGACTGGTAGCAGGATATACATGTAAACAGGGCTGAAAAGTGACTGGTAGCAGGATATACATGTAAACAGGGCTGAAAAGTGACTGGTAGCAGGATATACATGTAAACAGGGCTGAAAAGTGACTGGTAGCAGGATATACATGTGAACAGGGCTGAAAAGTGACTGGTAGCAGGATATACATGTGAACAGGGCTCAAAAGTGACTGGTAGCAGGATATACATGTAAACAGGGATGAAAAGTGACTGGTAGCAGGATATACATGTGAACAGGGCTGAAAAGTGACTGGTAGCAGGATATACATGTAAACAGGGCTGAAAAGAGACTGGTAGCAGGATATACATGTAAACAGGGCTGAAAAGAGACTGGTAGCAGGATATACATGTAAACAGGGCTGAAAAGTGACTGGTAGGAGGATATACATGTAAACAGGGCTGAAAAGTGACTGGTAGCAGGATATACATGTAAACAGGGCTGAAAAGTGACTGGTAGCAGCAACATATAAATAGTTATGGTATTCTAATTGCAATATATAGATGTAAACATGGCTGAAAAGTGACTGGTAGCAGGATATACATGTATACAGGGCTGAAAAGTGACTGGTAGCAGCAACATATAAATAGTTATGGTATTCTAATTGCAATATATAGATGTAAACAGGGATGAAAAGTGACTGGTTGCAAGATATACATGTAAACAGGGCTGAAAAGTGACTGGTAGCAGGATATACATGTAAACAGGGCTGAAAAGAGACTGGTAGCAGGATATACATGTAAACAGGGCTGAAAAGAGACTGGTAGCAGGATATACATGTAAACAGGGCTGAAAAGAGACTGGTAGCAGGATATACATGTAAACAGGGCTGAAAAGTGACTGGTAGCAGGATATACATGTAAACAGGGCTGAAAAGTGACTGGTAGCAGGATATACATGTGAACAGGGCTGAAAAGTGACTGGTAGCAGGATATACATGTAAACAGGACTGAAAAGTGACTGGCAGCAGGATATACATGAAAACAGGGCTGAAAAGTGACTGGTAGCAGGATATACATGTAAACAGGGCTGAAAAGAGACTGGTAGCAGGATATACATGTAAACAGGGCTGAAAAGTGACTGGTAGCAGCAACATATAAATAGTTATGGTATTCTAATTGCAATATATAGATGTAAACATGGCTGAAAAGTGACTGGTAGCAGGATATACATGTATACAGGGCTGAAAAGTGACTGGTAGCAGCAACATATAAATAGTTATGGTATTCTAATTGCAATATATAGATGTAAACAGGGATGAAAAGTGACTGGTTGCAGGATATACATGTAAACAGGGCTGAAAAGTGACTGGTAGCAGGATATACATGTAAACAGGGCTGAGAAGTGACTGGTAGCAGGATATACATGTAAACAGGGCTGAAAAGAGACTGGTAGCAGGATATACATGTAAACAGGGCTGAAAAGTGACTGGTAGCAGGATATACATGTAAACAGGGCTGAAAAGTGACTGGTAGCAGGATATACATGTAAACAGGGCTGAAAAGTGACTGGTAGCAGGATATACATGTGAACAGGGCTGAAAGGTGACTGGTAGCAGGATATACATGTGAACAGGGCTCAAAAGTGACTGGTAGCAGGATATACATGTAAACAGGGCTGAAAAGTGACTGGTAGCAGGATATACATGTGAACAGGGCTGAAAAGTGACTGGTAGCAGGATATACATGTAAACAGGGCTGAAAAGAGACTGGTAGCAGGATATACATGTAAACAGGGCTGAAAAGAGACTGGTAGCAGGATATACATGTAAACAGGGCGGAAAAGAGACTGGTAGCAGGATATACATGTAAACAGGGCTGAAAAGTGACTGGTAGCAGGATATACATGTAAACAGGGCTGAAAAGTGACTGGTAGCAGGATATACATGTGAACAGGGCTGAAAAGTGACTGGTAGCAGGATATACATGTAAACAGGACTGAAAAGTGACTGGCAGCAGGATATACATGAAAACAGGGCTGAAAAGTGACTGGTAGCAGGATATACATGTAAACAGGGCTGAAAAGAGACTGGTAGCAGGATATACATGTATACAGGGCTGAAAAGTGACTGGTAGCAGCAACATATAAATAGTTATGGTATTCTAATTGCAATTTATAGATGTAAACAGGGATGAAAAGTGACTGGTTGCAGGATATACATGTAAACAGGGCTGAAAAGTGACTGGTAGCAGGATATACATGTAAACAGGGCTGAAAAGAGACTGGTAGCAGGATATACATGTAAACAGGGCTGAAAAGTGACTGGTAGCAGGATATACATGTAAACAGGGCTGAAAAGAGACTGGTAGCAGGATATACATGTAAACAGGGCTGAAAAGTGACTGGTAGCAGGATATACATGTAAACAGGGCTGAAAAGTGACTGGTAGCAGGATATACATGTGAACAGGGCTGAAAAGTGACTGGTAGCAGGATATACATGTAAACAGGGCTGAGAAGTGACTGGTAGCAGGATATACATGTAAACAGGGCTGAAAAGAGACTGGTAGCAGGATATACATGTAAACAGGGCTGAAAAGAGACTGGTAGCAGGATATACATGTAAACAGGGCTGAAGAGTGACTGGTAGGAGGATATACATGTAAACAGGGCTGAAAAGTGACTGGTAGCAGGATATACATGTAAACAGGGCTGAAAAGTGACTGGTAGCAGCAACATATAAATAGTTATGGTATTCTAATTGCAATATATAGATGTAAACATGGCTGAAAGTGACTGGTAGCAGGATATACATGTATACAGGGCTGAAAAGTGACTGGTAGCAGCAACATATAAATAGTTATGGTATTCTAATTAAAATTTATAGATGTAAACAGGGATGAAAAGTGACTGGTTGCAGGATATACATGTAAACAGGGCTGAAAAGTGACTGGTAGCAGGATATACATGTAAACAGGGCTGAAAAGAGACTGGTAGCAGGATATACATGTAAACAGGGCTGAAAAGTGACTGGTAGCAGGATATACATGTAAACAGGGCTGAAAAGAGACTGGTAGCAGGATATACATGTAAACAGGACTGAAAAGTGACTGGTAGCAGGATATACATGTAAACAGGGCTGAAAAGTGACTGGTAGCAGGATATACATGTGAACAGGGCTGAAAAGTGACTGGTAGCAGGATATACATGTAAACAGGGCTGAAAGGTGACTGGTAGCAGGATATACATGTAAACAGGGCTGAAAAGTGACTGGTAGCAGGATATACATGTAAACAGGGCTGAAAAGAGACTGGTAGCAGGATATACATGTAAACAGGGCTGAAAAGAGACTGGTAGCAGGATATACATGTAAACAGGGCTAAAAAAAGAGACTGGTAGCAGGATATACATGTAAACAGGGCTGAAAAGAGACTGGTAGCAGGATATACATGTAAACAGGGCTGAAAAGTGACTGGTAGCAGGATATACATGTATACAGGGCTGAAAAGTGACTGGTAGCAGCAACATATAAATAGTTATGGTATTCTAATTGCAATATATAGATGTAAACAGGGATGAAAAGTGACTGGTTGCAGGATATACATGTAAACAGGGCTGAAAAGTGACTGGTTGCAGGATATACATGTAAACAGGGCTGAAAAGTGACTGGTAGCAGGATATACATGTAAACAGGGCTGAAAAGAGACTGGTAGCAGGATATACATGTAAACAGGGCTGAAAAGTGACTGGTAGCAGCAACATATAAATAGTTATGGTATTCTAATTGCAATATATAGATGTAAACATGGCTGAAAAGTGACTGGTAGCAGGATATACATGTATACAGGGCTGAAAAGTGACTGGTAGCAGCAACATATAAATAGTTATGGTATTCTAATTGCAATTTATAGATGTAAACAGGGATGAAAAGTGACTGGTTGCAGGATATACATGTAAACAGGGCTGAAAAGTGACTGGTAGCAGGATATACATGTAAACAGGGCTGAAAAGAGACTGGTAGCAGGATATACATGTAAACAGGGCTGAAAAGTGACTGGTAGCAGGATATACATGTAAACAGGGCTGAAAAGAGACTGGTAGCAGGATATACATGTAAACAGGACTGAAAAGTGACTGGTAGCAGGATATACATGTAAACAGGGCTGAAAAGTGACTGGTAGCAGGATATACATGTGAACAGGGCTGAAAAGTGACTGGTAGCAGGATATACATGTAAACAGGGCTGAAAAGTGACTGGTAGCAGGATATACATGTAAACAGGGCTGAAAAGTGACTGGTAGCAGGATATACATGTAAACCAGGCTGGAAAGAGACTGGTAGCAGGATATACATGTAAACAGGGCTGAAAAGAGACTGGTAGCAGGATATACATGTAAACAGGGCTAAAAAAAGAGACTGGTAGCAGGATATACATGTAAACAGGGCTGAAAAGAGACTGGTAGCAGGATATACATGTAAACAGGGCTGAAAAGTGACTGGTAGCAGGATATACATGTATACAGGGCTGAAAAGTGACTGGTAGCAGCAACATATAAATAGTTATGGTATTCTAATTGCAATTTATAGATGTAAACAGGGATGAAAAGTGACTGGTTGCAGGATATACATGTAAACAGGGCTGAAAAGTGACTGGTAGCAGGATATACATGTAAACAGGGCTGAAAAGAGACTGGTAGCAGGATATACATGTAAACAGGGCTGAAAAGTGACTGGTAGCAGGATATACATGTAAACAGGGCTGAAAAGAGACTGGTAGCAGGATATACATGTAAACAGGACTGAAAAGTGAATGGTAGCAGGATATACATGTAAACAGGGCTGAAAAGTGACTGGTAGCAGGATATACATGTGAACAGGGCTGAAAAGTGACTGGTAGCAGGATATACATGTAAACAGGGCTGAAAAGTGACTGGTAGCAGGATATACATGTAAACAGGGCTGAAAAGTGACTGGTAGCAGGATATACATGTAAACAGGGCTGAAAAGAGACTGGTAGCAGGATATACATGTAAACAGGGCTGAAAAGAGACTGGTAGCAGGATATACATGTAAACAGGGCTAAAAAAAGAGACTGGTAGCAGGATATACATGTAAACAGGGCTGAAAAGAGACTGGTAGCAGGATATACATGTAAACAGGGCTGAAAAGTGACTGGTAGCAGGATATACATGTATACAGGGCTGAAAAGTGACTGGTAGCAGCAACATATAAATAGTTATGGTATTCTAATTGCAATATATAGATGTAAACAGGGATGAAAAGTGACTGGTTGCAGGATATACATGTAAACAGGGCTGAAAAGTGACTGGTTGCAGGATATACATGTAAACAGGGCTGAAAAGTGACTGGTAGCAGGATATACATGTAAACAGGGCTGAAAAGAGACTGGTAGCAGGATATACATGTAAACAGGGCTGAAAAGTGACTGGTAGCAGGATATACATGTAAACAGGGCTGAAAAGAGACTGGTAGCAGGATATACATGTAAACAGGGCTGAAAAGTGACTGGTAGCAGGATATACATGTAAACAGGGCTGAAAAGTGACTGGTAGCAGGATATACATGTGAACAGGGCTGAAAAGTGACTGGTAGCAGGATATACATGTAAACAGGGCTGGAAAGTGACTGGTAGCAGGATATACATGTAAACAGGGCTGAAAAGTGACTGGTAGCAGGATATACATGTAAACAGGGCTGAAAAGAGACTGGTAGCAGGATATACATGTAAACAGGGCTGAAAAGAGACTGGTAGCAGGATATACATGTAAACAGGGCTAAAAAATGAGACTGGTAGCAGGATATACATGTAAACAGGGCTGAAAAGAGACTGGTAGCAGGATATACATGTAAACAGGGCTGAAAAGTGACTGGTAGCAGGATATACATGTAAACAGGGCTGAAAAGAGACTGGTAGCAGGATATACATGTAAACAGGGCTAAAAAGAGACTGGTAGCAGGATATACATGTAAACAGGGCTGAAAAGAGACTGGTAGCAGGATATACATGTAAACAGGGCTGAAAAGAGACTGGTAGCAGGATATACATGTAAACAGGGCTGAAAAGAGACTGGTAGCAAGATATACATGTAAACAGGGCTGAAAAGTGACTGGCAGCAGGATATACATGAAAACAGGGCTGAAAAGTGACTGGTAGCAGGATATACATGTAAACAGGGCTGAAAAGAGACTGGTAGCAGGATATACATGTAAACAGGGCTGAAAAGAGACTGGTAGCAGGATATACATGTAAACAGGGCTGAAAAGAGACTGGTAGCAGGATATACATGTAAACAGGGCTGAAAAGTGACTGGTAGCAGGATAGACATGTAAACAGGGCTGAAAAGAGACTGGTAGCAGGATATACATGTAAACAGGGCTGAAAAGTGACTGGTAGGAGGATATACATGTAAACAGGGCTAAAAAGTGACTGGTAGCAGGATATACATGTAAACAGGGCTGAAAAGTGACTGGTAGCAGCAACATATAAATAGTTATGGTATTCTAATTGCAATATATAGATGTAAACATGGCTGAAAAGTGACTGGTAGCAGGATATACATGTATACAGGGCTGAAAAGTGACTGGTAGCAGCAACATATAAATAGTTATGGTATTCTATGTAACGGTCCTGACCTGTTTTATGTTGTTTTTGTATGTGTTTAGGTCAGGGCATGTGTTTTGGGTGGGCAGTCTATGTTATCTGTTTCTATGTTGGTTGTGGTTGCCTGGTATGGCTCTTAATTAGAGGCAGGTGTTTTGCGTTCTCCTCTAATTAAGAGTCATATTTAGGTAGGGTGTTCTCACTGTTTGTTTGTGGGTGATTGTCTTCTGTGTCTGTGTAATTGTTTGCACCATACGGGACTGTGTACGGTTTGTTCGGTTTGTGTAGTCTAAATGTCCTATTCGTGCGTTCTTCTTGTGTTATGTGAGTTCGTCGTATAGGTTTGTCTACACCGTTTGTTATTTTTGTTAGTTTATTCAAGTTCGTGTTTTTTCGTTATTAAAATGTCATTTCACTACGCTGCGCCTTGGTTCCCTCAATACTCCTCCTCTTCGGTCTAAGAGGAGGAGGACCGCCGTTACAGAATCACCCACCACGCTAAGACCAAGCGGCAAGGGAATGCTCAACAGAGCAACAAGGACTCCTGGACTTGGGAGGAGATCCTGGATGGTAGAGGACCTTGGGCTCAGCCAGGGGAATATCGCCGTCCCAAGGAGGAGTTGGAAGCAGCGAAGGCTGAGAGGCGCTGGTATGAGGAGGCAGCGCGGCGACGCGGTTGGGAGCCCGTGAGTCAGACCCAAAAATTTATTGGGGGGGGGCACACGAGGAGTGTGGCAAAGCCGGGTAGGATACCCGAGCCAACTCCCCGTGCTTACCGTGGAGGTAGAAGGCGTCGTACTGGTAAGACACCGTGTTATGCGGTAAAGCGCACGGTGTCCCCAGTACGCGTGCTTAGCCCAGTGCGGGCTATTCCACCTTGCCGCACTGGGAGGGCTAAGTTGGGCATCGAGCCGGATGTCATGAAGCCGGCCCAACGTATCTGGCCTCCAGTACGTCTCCTCGGGCCGGCATACATGGCACCAGCCTTACGAGTGGTGTCCCCGGTTTGCCAGTATAGCCCAGTGCGGGCTATTCCACCTCGCCGCACTGGTAGGGCTACGGGCACCATTCAACCTGGTAAGGTTGGGCAGGCTCGGTGCTCAAGAGCACGTGTCCTCCTTCACGGTCCGGTAGACCCGGTGCCACCTCCATGTACCAGTCCTCCGGTGGCAGCCCCCCGTACCAGGCTGTCTCTCCGGGTTCTCTCTCCAGCTGTTTCCTCCTCTCCAGCGCAGCCAGTGCCTAGACCACGCACCAGGCTGTCTCTCCTTCTCCTCCCTACAGAGCCGTCCTGCCATGACCAGCCAGAGCTGTCCTGCCATGATCAGCCAGAGCCGTCCTGCCATGACCAGCCAGAGCCGTCCTGCCATGACCAGCCAGAGCCGTCCTGCCATGACCAGCCAGAGCCGTCCTGCCATGACCTGCCAGAGCCGTCCTGCTATGACCTGCCAGAGCCGTCCTGCTATGACCTGCCAGAGCCGTCCTGCTATGACCTGCCAGAGCCGTCCTGCTATGACCTGCCAGAGCCGTCCAGCCAGGACCTGCCAGAGCCGTCCAGCCAGGACCTGCCAGAGCCGTCCAGCCAGGACCTGCCAGAGCCGTCCAGCCAGGACCTGCCAGAGCCGTCCAGCCAGGACCTGCCAGAGCCGTCCAGCCTCAGCCAGGACCTGCCAGAGTCCCTCAGCCAGGACCTGCCAGAGTCCCTCAGCCAGGACCTGCCAGAGTCCCTCAGCCAGGATCTGCCAGAGTCCCTCAGCCAGGATCTGCCAGAGTCCCTCAGCCAGGATCTGCCAGAGTCCCTCAGCCAGGATCTGCCAGAGTCCCTCAGCCAGGATCTGCCAGAGTCCCTCAGCCAGGATCTGCCAGAGTCCCTCAGCCGGGACCTGCCCCTTGTCCCGGTGCTGTCCCTTGTCCCGGTGCTGCCCCTTGTCCCGGTGCTGCCCCTTGTCCCGGTGCTGCCCCTTATCCCGGTGCTGCCCCTTGTCCCGGTGCTGCCCCTTATCCCGGTGCTGCCCCTTATCCCGGTGCTGGTCCTTATCCCGGTGCTGCCCCTTATCCCGGTGCTGCCCCTTGTCCCGGTGCTGCCCCTTGTCCCGGTGCTGCCCCTTGTCCCGGTGCTGCCCCTTGTCCCGGTGCTGCCCCTTGTCCCGGTGCTGCCCCTTGTCCCGGTGCTGCCCCTTCTCCCGGTGCTGGCCGTTCATTTAGGGGATGTTTGTTTTAGGGTGGTCATTGGGAGGGGAAGACAGAAGCGGGGAGTGACTATGGTGGTGTGGGGACAGCGTCCAGAGCCGGAGCCACCACCGTGGTCAACTGCCCACCCAGACCCTCCCCTGGACTTTGTGCTGGTGCGCCCGGCGTTCGCACCTTGAGGGGGGGGTTCTGTAACGGTCCTGACCTGTTTTATGTTGTTTTTGTATGTGTTTAGGTCAGGGCATGTGTTTTGGGTGGGCAGTCTATGTTATCTGTTTCTATGTTGGTTGTGGTTGCCTGGTATGGCTCTTAATTAGAGGCAGGTGTTTTGCGTTCTCCTCTAATTAAGAGTCATATTTAGGTAGGGTGTTCTCACTGTTTGTTTGTGGGTGATTGTCTTCCGTGTCTGTGTAATTGTTTGCACCATACGGGACTGTGTACGGTTTGTTCGGTTTGTGTAGTCTAAATGTCCTATTCGTGCGTTCTTCTTGTGTTATGTGAGTTCGTCGTATAGGTTTGTCTACACCGTTTGTTATTTTTGTTAGTTTATTCAAGTTCGTGTTTTTTCGTTATTAAAATGTCATTTCACTACGCTGCGCCTTGGTTCCCTCAATACTCCTCCTCTTCGGTCGAAGAGGAGGAGGACCGCCGTTACATTCTAATTGCAATATATAGATGTAAACAGGGATGAAAAGTGACTGGTTGCAGGATATACATGTAAACAGGGCTGAAAAGTGACTGGTAGCAGGATATACATGTAAACAGGGCTGAAAAGTGACTGGTAGCAGGATATACATGTAAACAGGGCTGAGAAGTGACTGGTAGCAGGATATACATGTAAACAGGGCTGAAAAGTGACTGGTAGCAGGATATACATGTAAACAGGGCTGAAAAGTGACTGGTAGCAGGATATACATGTGAACAGGGCTGAAAAGTGACTGGTAGCAGGATATACATGTGAACAGGGCTCAAAAGTGACTGGTAGCAGGATATACATGTAAACAGGGCTGAAAAGTGACTGGTAGCAGGATATACATGTGAACAGGGCTGAAAAGTGACTGGTAGCAGGATATACATGTAAACAGGGCTGAAAAGAGACTGGTAGCAGGATATACATGTAAACAGGGCTGAAAAGAGACTGGTAGCAGGATATACATGTAAACAGGGCTGAAAAGAGACTGGTAGCAGGATATACATGTAAACAGGGCTGAAAAGTGACTGGTAGCAGGATATACATGTAAACAGGGCTGAAAAGTGACTGGTAGCAGGATATACATGTGAACAGGGCTGAAAAGTGACTGGTAGCAGGATATACATGTAAACAGGACTGAAAAGTGACTGGCAGCAGGATATACATGAAAACAGGGCTGAAAAGTGACTGGTAGCAGGATATACATGTAAACAGGGCTGAAAAGAGACTGGTAGCAGGATATACATGTATACAGGGCTGAAAAGTGACTGGTAGCAGCAACATATAAATAGTTATGGTATTCTAATTGCAATTTATAGATGTAAACAGGGATGAAAAGTGACTGGTTGCAGGATATACATGTAAACAGGGCTGAAAAGTGACTGGTAGCAGGATATACATGTAAACAGGGCTGAAAAGAGACTGGTAGCAGGATATACATGTAAACAGGGCTGAAAAGTGACTGGTAGCAGGATATACATGTAAACAGGGCTGAAAAGAGACTGGTAGCAGGATATACATGTAAACAGGGCTGAAAAGTGACTGGTAGCAGGATATACATGTAAACAGGGCTGAAAAGTGACTGGTAGCAGGATATACATGTGAACAGGGCTGAAAAGTGACTGGTAGCAGGATATACATGTAAACAGGGCTGAAAAGTGACTGGTAGCAGGATATACATGTAAACAGGGCTGAAAAGTGACTGGTAGCAGGATATACATGTAAACAGGGCTGAAAAGAGACTGGTAGCAGGATATACATGTAAACAGGGCTGAAAAGAGACTGGTAGCAGGATATACATGTAAACAGGGCTAAAAAAAGAGACTGGTAGCAGGATATACATGTAAACAGGGCTGAAAAGAGACTGGTAGCAGGATATACATGTAAACAGGGCTGAAAAGTGACTGGTAGCAGGATATACATGTAAACAGGGCTGGAAAGTGACTGGTAGCAGGATATACATGTGAACAGTGCTGAAAAGTGACTGGTAGCAGGATATACATGTAAACAGGGCTGAAAAGTGACTGGTAGCAGGATATACATGTAAACAGGGCTGAAAAGAGACTGGTAGCAGGATATACATGTAAACAGGGCTGAAAAGTGACTGGTAGCAGGATATACATGTAAACATGGCTGAAAAGTGACTGGTAGCAGGATATACATGTATACAGGGCTGAAAAGTGACTGGTAGCAGCAACATATAAATAGTTATGGTATTCTATGTAACGGTCCTGACCTGTTTTATGTTGTTTTTGTATGTGTTTAGGTCAGGGCATGTGTTTTGGGTGGGCAGTCTATGTTATCTGTTTCTATGTTGGTTGTGGTTGCCTGGTATGGCTCTTAATTAGAGGCAGGTGTTTTGCGTTCTCCTCTAATTAAGAGTCATATTTAGGTAGGGTGTTCTCACTGTTTGTTTGTGGGTGATTGTCTTCCGTGTCTGTGTAATTGTTTGCACCATACGGGACTGTGTACGGTTTGTTCGGTTTGTGTAGTCTAAATGTCCTATTCGTGCGTTCTTCTTGTGTTATGTGAGTTCGTCGTATAGGTTTGTCTACACCGTTTGTTATTTTTGTTAGTTTATTCAAGTTCGTGTTTTTTCGTTATTAAAATGTCATTTCACTACGCTGCGCCTTGGTTCCCTCAATACTCCTCCTCTTCGGTCGAAGAGGAGGAGGACCGCCGTTACAGAATCACCCACCACGCTAAGACCAAGCGGCAAGGGAATGCTCAACAGAGCAACAAGGACTCCTGGACTTGGGAGGAGATCCTGGATGGTAGAGGACCTTGGGCTCAGCCAGGGGAATATCGCCGTCCCAAGGAGGAGTTGGAAGCAGCGAAGGCTGAGAGGCGCTGGTATGAGGAGGCAGCGCGGCGACGCGGTTGGGAGCCCGTGAGTCAGACCCAAAAATTTATTGGGGGGGGGCACACGAGGAGTGTGGCAAAGCCGGGTAGGATACCCGAGCCAACTCCCCGTGCTTACCGTGGAGGTAGAAGGCGTCGTACTGGTAAGACACCGTGTTATGCGGTAAAGCGCACGGTGTCCCCAGTACGCGTGCTTAGCCCAGTGCGGGCTATTCCACCTTGCCGCACTGGGAGGGCTAAGTTGGGCATCGAGCCGGATGTCATGAAGCCGGCCCAACGTATCTGGCCTCCAGTACGTCTCCTCGGGCCGGCATACATGGCACCAGCCTTACGAGTGGTGTCCCCGGTTTGCCAGTATAGCCCAGTGCGGGCTATTCCACCTCGCCGCACTGGTAGGGCTACGGGCACCATTCAACCTGGTAAGGTTGGGCAGGCTCGGTGCTCAAGAGCACGTGTCCTCCTTCACGGTCCGGTAGACCCGGTGCCACCTCCATGTACCAGTCCTCCGGTGGCAGCCCCCCGTACCAGGCTGTCTCTCCGGGTTCTCTCTCCAGCTGTTTCCTCCTCTCCAGCGCAGCCAGTGCCTAGACCACGCACCAGGCTGTCTCTCCTTCTCCTCCCTACAGAGCCGTCCTGCCATGACCAGCCAGAGCTGTCCTGCCATGATCAGCCAGAGCCGTCCTGCCATGACCAGCCAGAGCCGTCCTGCCATGACCAGCCAGAGCCGTCCTGCCATGACCAGCCAGAGCCGTCCTGCCATGACCTGCCAGAGCCGTCCTGCCATGACCTGCCAGAGCCGTCCTGCCATGACCTGCCAGAGCCGTCCTGCTATGACCTGCCAGAGCCGTCCTGCTATGACCTGCCAGAGCCGTCCAGCCAGGACCTGCCAGAGCCGTCCAGCCAGGACCTGCCAGAGCCGTCCAGCCAGGACCTGCCAGAGCCGTCCAGCCAGGACCTGCCAGAGCCGTCCAGCCAGGACCTGCCAGAGCCGTCCAGCCAGGACCTGCCAGAGCCGTCCAGCCAGGACCTGCCAGAGCCGTCCAGCCAGGACCTGCCAGAGTCCCTCAGCCAGGACCTGCCAGAGTCCCTCAGCCAGGACCTGCCAGAGTCCCTCAGCCAGGACCTGCCAGAGTCCCTCAGCCAGGACCTGCCAGAGTCCCTCAGCCAGGACCTGCCAGAGTCCCTCAGCCAGGACCTGCCAGAGTCCCTCAGCCAGGATCTGCCAGAGTCCCTCAGCCAGGATCTGCCAGAGTCCCTCAGCCAGGATCTGCCAGAGTCCCTCAGCCAGGATCTGCCAGAGTCCCTCAGCCGGGACCTGCCCCTTGTCCCGGTGCTGTCCCTTGTCCCGGTGCTGCCCCTTGTCCCGGTGCTGCCCCTTATCCCGGTGCTGCCCCTTGTCCCGGTGCTGCCCCTTATCCCGGTGCTGCCCCTTATCCCGGTGCTGGTCCTTATCCCGGTGCTGGTCCTTATCCCGGTGCTGCCCCTTATCCCGGTGCTGCCCCTTGTCCCGGTGCTGCCCCTTGTCCCGGTGCTGCCCCTTGTCCCGGTGCTGCCCCTTGTCCCGGTGCTGCCCCTTGTCCCGGTGCTGCCCCTTCTCCCGGTGCTGCCCCTTCTCCCGGTGCTGGCCGTTCATTTAGGGGATGTTTGTTTTAGGGTGGTCATTGGGAGGGGAAGACAGAAGCGGGGAGTGACTATGGTGGTGTGGGGACAGCGTCCAGAGCCGGAGCCACCACCGTGGTCAACTGCCCACCCAGACCCTCCCCTGGACTTTGTGCTGGTGCGCCCGGCGTTCGCACCTTGAGGGGGGGGTTCTGTAACGGTCCTGACCTGTTTTATGTTGTTTTTGTATGTGTTTAGGTCAGGGCATGTGTTTTGGGTGGGCAGTCTATGTTATCTGTTTCTATGTTGGTTGTGGTTGCCTGGTATGGCTCTTAATTAGAGGCAGGTGTTTTGCGTTCTCCTCTAATTAAGAGTCATATTTAGGTAGGGTGTTCTCACTGTTTGTTTGTGGGTGATTGTCTTCCGTGTCTGTGTAATTGTTTGCACCATACGGGACTGTGTACGGTTTGTTCGGTTTGTGTAGTCTAAATGTCCTATTCGTGCGTTCTTCTTGTGTTATGTGAGTTCGTCGTATAGGTTTGTCTACACCGTTTGTTATTTTTGTTAGTTTATTCAAATTCGTGTTTTTTCGTTATTAAAATGTCATTTCACTACGCTGCGCCTTGGTTCCCTCAATACTCCTCCTCTTCGGTCGAAGAGGAGGAGGACCGCCGTTACATTCTAATTGCAATATATAGATGTAAACAGGGATGAAAAGTGACTGGTTGCAGGATATACATGTAAACAGGGCTGAAAAGTGACTGGTAGCAGGATATACATGTAAACAGGGCTGAGAAGTGACTGGTAGCAGGATATACATGTAAACAGGGCTGAAAAGAGACTGGTAGCAGGATATACATGTAAACAGGGCTGAAAAGTGACTGGTAGCAGGATATACATGTAAACAGGGCTGAAAAGTGACTGGTAGCAGGATATACATGTAAACAGGGCTGAAAAGTGACTGGTAGCAGGATATACATGTGAACAGGGCTGAAAAGTGACTGGTAGCAGGATATACATGTGAACAGGGCTCAAAAGTGACTGGTAGCAGGATATACATGTAAACAGGGCTGAAAAGTGACTGGTAGCAGGATATACATGTGAACAGGGCTGAAAAGTGACTGGTAGCAGGATATACATGTAAACAGGGCTGAAAAGAGACTGGTAGCAGGATATACATGTAAACAGGGCTGAAAAGAGACTGGTAGCAGGATATACATGTAAACAGGGCTGAAAAGAGACTGGTAGCAGGATATACATGTAAACAGGGCTGAAAAGTGACTGGTAGCAGGATATACATGTAAACAGGGCTGAAAAGTGACTGGTAGCAGGATATACATGTGAACAGGGCTGAAAAGTGACTGGTAGCAGGATATACATGTAAACAGGACTGAAAAGTGACTGGCAGCAGGATATACATGAAAACAGGGCTGAAAAGTGACTGGTAGCAGGATATACATGTAAACAGGGCTGAAAAGAGACTGGTAGCAGGATATACATGTATACAGGGCTGAAAAGTGACTGGTAGCAGCAACATATAAATAGTTATGGTATTCTAATTGCAATTTATAGATGTAAACAGGGATGAAAAGTGACTGGTTGCAGGATATACATGTAAACAGGGCTGAAAAGTGACTGGTAGCAGGATATACATGTAAACAGGGCTGAAAAGAGACTGGTAGCAGGATATACATGTAAACAGGGCTGAAAAGTGACTGGTAGCAGGATATACATGTAAACAGGGCTGAAAAGAGACTGGTAGCAGGATATACATGTAAACAGGGCTGAAAAGTGACTGGTAGCAGGATATACATGTAAACAGGGCTGAAAAGTGACTGGTAGCAGGATATACATGTGAACAGGGCTGAAAAGTGACTGGTAGCAGGATATACATGTAAACAGGGCTGAAAAGTGACTGGTAGCAGGATATACATGTAAACAGGGCTGAAAAGTGACTGGTAGCAGGATATACATGTAAACAGGGCTGAAAAGAGACTGGTAGCAGGATATACATGTAAACAGGGCTGAAAAGAGACTGGTAGCAGGATATACATGTAAACAGGGCTAAAAAAAGAGACTGGTAGCAGGATATACATGTAAACAGGGCTGAAAAGAGACTGGTAGCAGGATATACATGTAAACAGGGCTGAAAAGTGACTGGTAGCAGGATATACATGTAAACAGGGCTGGAAAGTGACTGGTAGCAGGATATACATGTGAACAGTGCTGAAAAGTGACTGGTAGCAGGATATACATGTAAACAGGGCTGAAAAGTGACTGGTAGCAGGATATACATGTAAACAGGACTGAAAAGTGACTGGTAGCAGGATATACATGTAAACAGGGCTGAAAAGTGACTGGTAGCAGGATATACATGTAAACAGGGCTGAAAAGAGACTGGTAGCAGGATATACATGTAAACAGGGCTAAAAAAAGAGACTGGTAGCAGGATATACATGTAAACAGGGCTAAAAAAAGAGACTGGTAGCAGGATATACATGTAAACAGGGCTGAAAAGAGACTGGTAGCAGGATATACATGTAAACAGGGCTGAAAAGAGACTGGTAGCAGGATATACATGTAAACAGGGCTGAAAAGAGACTGGTAGCAAGATATACATGTAAACAGGGCTGAAAAGTGACTGGCAGCAGGATATACATGTAAACAGGGCTGAAAAGTGACTGGCAGCAGGATATACATGAAAACAGGGCTGAAAAGTGACTGGTAGCAGGATATACATGTAAACAGGGCTGAAAAGAGACTGGTAGCAGGATATACATGTAAACAGGGCTGAAAAGAGACTGGTAGCAGGATATACATGTAAACAGGGCTGAAAAGAGACTGGTAGCAGGATATACATGTAAACAGGGCTGAAAAGTGACTGGTAGCAGGATATACATGTAAACAGGGCTGAAAAGAGACTGGTAGCAGGATATACATGTAAACAGGGCTGAAAAGAGACTGGTAGCAGGATATACATGTAAACAGGGCTGAAAAGAGACTGGTAGCAGGATATACATGTAAACAGGGCTGAAAAGTGACTGGTAGGAGGATATACATGTAAACAGGGCTGGAAAGTGACTGGTAGCAGGATATACATGTAAACAGGACTGAAAAGTGACTGGTAGCAGGATATACATGTAAACAGGGCTGAAAAGTGACTGGTAGCAGGATATACATGTAAACAGGGCTGAAAAGTGACTGGTAGCAGGATATACATGTAAACAGGGCTGAAAAGAGACTGGTAGCAGGATATACATGTAAACAGGGCTGAAAAGAGACTGGTAGCAGGATATACATGTAAACAGGGCTAAAAAAAGAGACTGGTAGCAGGATATACATGTAAACAGGGCTGAAAAGAGACTGGTAGCAGGATATACATGTAAACAGGGCTGAAAAGTGACTGGTAGCAGGATATACATGTAAACAGGGCTGGAAAGTGACTGGTAGCAGGATATACATGTGAACAGTGCTGAAAAGTGACTGGTAGCAGGATATACATGTAAACAGGGCTGAAAAGTGACTGGTAGCAGGATATACATGTAAACAGGACTGAAAAGTGACTGGTAGCAGGATATACATGTAAACAGGGCTGAAAAGTGACTGGTAGCAGGATATACATGTAAACAGGGCTGAAAAGAGACTGGTAGCAGGATATACATGTAAACAGGGCTAAAAAAAGAGACTGGTAGCAGGATATACATGTAAACAGGGCTGAAAAGAGACTGGTAGCAGGATATACATGTAAACAGGGCTGAAAAGAGACTGGTAGCAGGATATACATGTAAACAGGGCTGAAAAGAGACTGGTAGCAAGATATACATGTAAACAGGGCTGAAAAGTGACTGGCAGCAGGATATACATGAAAACAGGGCTGAAAAGTGACTGGTAGCAGGATATACATGTAAACAGGGCTGAAAAGAGACTGGTAGCAGGATATACATGTAAACAGGGCTGCAAAGAGACTGGTAGCAGGATATACATGTAAACAGGGCTGAAAAGAGACTGGTAGCAGGATATACATGTAAACAGGGCTGAAAAGTGACTGGTAGCAGGATATACATGTAAACAGGGCTGAAAAGAGACTGGTAGCAGGATATACATGTAAACAGGGCTGAAAAGTGACTGGTAGGAGGATATACATGTAAACAGGGCTGAAAAGTGACTGGTAGCAGGATATACATGTATACAGGGCTGAAAAGTGACTGGTAGCAGCAACATATAAATAGTTATGGTATTCTAATTGCAATATATAGATGTAAACAGGGATGAAAAGTGACTGGTTGCAGGATATACATGTAAACAGGGCTGAAAAGTGACTGGTAGAAGGATATACATGTAAACAGGGCTGAGAAGTGACTGGTAGCAGGATATACATGTAAACAGGGCTGAAAAGAGACTGGTAGCAGGATATACATGTAAACAGGGCTGAAAAGTGACTGGTAGCAGGATATACATGTAAACAGGGCTGAAAAGTGACTGGTAGCAGGATATACATGTAAACAGGGCTGAAAAGTGACTGGTAGCAGGATATACATGTGAACAGGGCTGAAAAGTGACTGGTAGCAGGATATACATGTGAACAGGGCTCAAAAGTGACTGGTAGCAGGATATACATGTAAACAGGGCTGAAAAGTGACTGGTAGCAGGATATACATGTGAACAGGGCTGAAAAGTGACTGGTAGCAGGATATACATGTAAAAAGGGCTGAAAAGAGACTGGTAGCAGGATATACATGTAAACAGGGCTGAAAAGAGACTGGTAGCAGGATATACATGTAAACAGGGCTGAAAAGAGACTGGTAGCAGGATATACATGTAAACAGGGCTGAAAAGTGACTGGTAGCAGGATATACATGTAAACATGGCTGAAAAGTGACTGGTAGCAGGATATACATGTGAACAGGGCTGAAAAGTGACTGGTAGCAGGATATACATGTAAACAGGACTGAAAAGTGACTGGCAGCAGGATATACATGAAAACAGGGCTGAAAAGTGACTGGTAGCAGGATATACATGTAAACAGGGCTGAAAAGAGACTGGTAGCAGGATATACATGTAAACAGGGCTGAAAAGAGACTGGTAGCAGGATATACATGTAAACAGGGCTGAAAAGAGACTGGTAGCAGGATATACATGTAAACAGGGCTGAAAAGTGACTGGCAGCAGGATATACATGAAAACAGGGCTGAAAAGTGACTGGTAGCAGGATATACATGTAAACAGGGCTGAAAAGAGACTGGTAGCAGGATATACATGTAAACAGGGCTGAAAAGAGACTGGTAGCAGGATATACATGTAAACAGGGCTGAAAAGAGACTGGTAGCAGGATATACATGTAAACAGGGCTGAAAAGTGACTGGTAGCAGGATATACATGTAAACAGGGCTGAAAAGTGACTGGTAGGAGGATATACATGTAAACAGGGCTGAAAAGTGACTGGTAGCAGGATATACATGTAAACAGGGCTGAAAAGTGACTGGTAGCAGCAACATATAAATAGTTATGGTATTCTAATTGCAATATATAGATGTAAACATGGCTGAAAAGTGACTGGTAGCAGGATATACATGTATACAGGGCTGAAAAGTGACTGGTAGCAGCAACATATAAATAGTTATGGTATTCTAATTGCAATATATAGATGTAAACAGGGATGAAAAGTGACTGGTTGCAAGATATACATGTAAACAGGGCTGAAAAGTGACTGGTAGCAGGATATACATGTAAACAGGGCTGAGAAGTGACTGGTAGCAGGATATACATGTAAACAGGGGTGAAAAGAGACTGGTAGCAGGATATACATGTAAACAGGGCTGAAAAGTGACTGGTAGCAGGATATACATGTAAACAGGGCTGAAAAGTGACTGGTAGCAGGATATACATGTAAACAGGGCTGAAAAGTGACTGGTAGCAGGATATACATGTGAACAGGGCTGAAAAGTGACTGGTAGCAGGATATACATGTGAACAGGGCTCAAAAGTGACTGGTAGCAGGATATACATGTAAACAGGGATGAAAAGTGACTGGTAGCAGGATATACATGTGAACAGGGCTGAAAAGTGACTGGTAGCAGGATATACATGTAAACAGGGCTGAAAAGAGACTGGTAGCAGGATATACATGTAAACAGGGCTGAAAAGAGACTGGTAGCAGGATATACATGTAAACAGGGCTGAAAAGTGACTGGTAGGAGGATATACATGTAAACAGGGCTGAAAAGTGACTGGTAGCAGGATATACATGTAAACAGGGCTGAAAAGTGACTGGTAGCAGCAACATATAAATAGTTATGGTATTCTAATTGCAATATATAGATGTAAACATGGCTGAAAAGTGACTGGTAGCAGGATATACATGTATACAGGGCTGAAAAGTGACTGGTAGCAGCAACATATAAATAGTTATGGTATTCTAATTGCAATATATAGATGTAAACAGGGATGAAAAGTGACTGGTTGCAAGATATACATGTAAACAGGGCTGAAAAGTGACTGGTAGCAGGATATACATGTAAACAGGGCTGAAAAGAGACTGGTAGCAGGATATACATGTAAACAGGGCTGAAAAGAGACTGGTAGCAGGATATACATGTAAACAGGGCTGAAAAGAGACTGGTAGCAGGATATACATGTAAACAGGGCTGAAAAGTGACTGGTAGCAGGATATACATGTAAACAGGGCTGAAAAGTGACTGGTAGCAGGATATACATGTGAACAGGGCTGAAAAGTGACTGGTAGCAGGATATACATGTAAACAGGACTGAAAAGTGACTGGCAGCAGGATATACATGAAAACAGGGCTGAAAAGTGACTGGTAGCAGGATATACATGTAAACAGGGCTGAAAAGAGACTGGTAGCAGGATATACATGTAAACAGGGCTGAAAAGTGACTGGTAGCAGCAACATATAAATAGTTATGGTATTCTAATTGCAATATATAGATGTAAACATGGCTGAAAAGTGACTGGTAGCAGGATATACATGTATACAGGGCTGAAAAGTGACTGGTAGCAGCAACATATAAATAGTTATGGTATTCTAATTGCAATATATAGATGTAAACAGGGATGAAAAGTGACTGGTTGCAGGATATACATGTAAACAGGGCTGAAAAGTGACTGGTAGCAGGATATACATGTAAACAGGGCTGAGAAGTGACTGGTAGCAGGATATACATGTAAACAGGGCTGAAAAGAGACTGGTAGCAGGATATACATGTAAACAGGGCTGAAAAGTGACTGGTAGCAGGATATACATGTAAACAGGGCTGAAAAGTGACTGGTAGCAGGATATACATGTAAACAGGGCTGAAAAGTGACTGGTAGCAGGATATACATGTGAACAGGGCTGAAAAGTGACTGGTAGCAGGATATACATGTGAACAGGGCTCAAAAGTGACTGGTAGCAGGATATACATGTAAACAGGGCTGAAAAGTGACTGGTAGCAGGATATACATGTGAACAGGGCTGAAAAGTGACTGGTAGCAGGATATACATGTAAACAGGGCTGAAAAGAGACTGGTAGCAGGATATACATGTAAACAGGGCTGAAAAGAGACTGGTAGCAGGATATACATGTAAACAGGGCGGAAAAGAGACTGGTAGCAGGATATACATGTAAACAGGGCTGAAAAGTGACTGGTAGCAGGATATACATGTAAACAGGGCTGAAAAGTGACTGGTAGCAGGATATACATGTGAACAGGGCTGAAAAGTGACTGGTAGCAGGATATACATGTAAACAGGACTGAAAAGTGACTGGCAGCAGGATATACATGAAAACAGGGCTGAAAAGTGACTGGTAGCAGGATATACATGTAAACAGGGCTGAAAAGAGACTGGTAGCAGGATATACATGTATACAGGGCTGAAAAGTGACTGGTAGCAGCAACATATAAATAGTTATGGTATTCTAATTGCAATTTATAGATGTAAACAGGGATGAAAAGTGACTGGTTGCAGGATATACATGTAAACAGGGCTGAAAAGTGACTGGTAGCAGGATATACATGTAAACAGGGCTGAAAAGAGACTGGTAGCAGGATATACATGTAAACAGGGCTGAAAAGTGACTGGTAGCAGGATATACATGTAAACAGGGCTGAAAAGAGACTGGTAGCAGGATATACATGTAAACAGGGCTGAAAAGTGACTGGTAGCAGGATATACATGTAAACAGGGCTGAAAAGTGACTGGTAGCAGGATATACATGTGAACAGGGCTGAAAAGTGACTGGTAGCAGGATATACATGTAAACAGGGCTGAGAAGTGACTGGTAGCAGGATATACATGTAAACAGGGCTGAAAAGAGACTGGTAGCAGGATATACATGTAAACAGGGCTGAAAAGAGACTGGTAGCAGGATATACATGTAAACAGGGCTGAAGAGTGACTGGTAGGAGGATATACATGTAAACAGGGCTGAAAAGTGACTGGTAGCAGGATATACATGTAAACAGGGCTGAAAAGTGACTGGTAGCAGCAACATATAAATAGTTATGGTATTCTAATTGCAATATATAGATGTAAACATGGCTGAAAGTGACTGGTAGCAGGATATACATGTATACAGGGCTGAAAAGTGACTGGTAGCAGCAACATATAAATAGTTATGGTATTCTAATTGCAATTTATAGATGTAAACAGGGATGAAAAGTGACTGGTTGCAGGATATACATGTAAACAGGGCTGAAAAGTGACTGGTAGCAGGATATACATGTAAACAGGGCTGAAAAGAGACTGGTAGCAGGATATACATGTAAACAGGGCTGAAAAGTGACTGGTAGCAGGATATACATGTAAACAGGGCTGAAAAGAGACTGGTAGCAGGATATACATGTAAACAGGACTGAAAAGTGACTGGTAGCAGGATATACATGTAAACAGGGCTGAAAAGTGACTGGTAGCAGGATATACATGTGAACAGGGCTGAAAAGTGACTGGTAGCAGGATATACATGTAAACAGGGCTGAAAAGTGACTGGTAGCAGGATATACATGTAAACAGGGCTGAAAAGTGACTGGTAGCAGGATATACATGTAAACAGGGCTGAAAAGAGACTGGTAGCAGGATATACATGTAAACAGGGCTGAAAAGAGACTGGTAGCAGGATATACATGTAAACAGGGCTAAAAAAAGAGACTGGTAGCAGGATATACATGTAAACAGGGCTGAAAAGAGACTGGTAGCAGGATATACATGTAAACAGGGCTGAAAAGTGACTGGTAGCAGGATATACATGTATACAGGGCTGAAAAGTGACTGGTAGCAGCAACATATAAATAGTTATGGTATTCTAATTGCAATATATAGATGTAAACAGGGATGAAAAGTGACTGGTTGCAGGATATACATGTAAACAGGGCTGAAAAGTGACTGGTTGCAGGATATACATGTAAACAGGGCTGAAAAGTGACTGGTAGCAGGATATACATGTAAACAGGGCTGAAAAGAGACTGGTAGCAGGATATACATGTAAACAGGGCTGAAAAGTGACTGGTAGCAGCAACATATAAATAGTTATGGTATTCTAATTGCAATATATAGATGTAAACATGGCTGAAAAGTGACTGGTAGCAGGATATACATGTATACAGGGCTGAAAAGTGACTGGTAGCAGCAACATATAAATAGTTATGGTATTCTAATTGCAATTTATAGATGTAAACAGGGATGAAAAGTGACTGGTTGCAGGATATACATGTAAACAGGGCTGAAAAGTGACTGGTAGCAGGATATACATGTAAACAGGGCTGAAAAGAGACTGGTAGCAGGATATACATGTAAACAGGGCTGAAAAGTGACTGGTAGCAGGATATACATGTAAACAGGGCTGAAAAGAGACTGGTAGCAGGATATACATGTAAACAGGACTGAAAAGTGACTGGTAGCAGGATATACATGTAAACAGGGCTGAAAAGTGACTGGTAGCAGGATATACATGTGAACAGGGCTGAAAAGTGACTGGTAGCAGGATATACATGTAAACAGGGCTGAAAAGTGACTGGTAGCAGGATATACATGTAAACAGGGCTGAAAAGTGACTGGTAGCAGGATATACATGTAAACCAGGCTGAAAAGAGACTGGTAGCAGGATATACATGTAAACAGGGCTGAAAAGAGACTGGTAGCAGGATATACATGTAAACAGGGCTAAAAAAAGAGACTGGTAGCAGGATATACATGTAAACAGGGCTGAAAAGAGACTGGTAGCAGGATATACATGTAAACAGGGCTGAAAAGTGACTGGTAGCAGGATATACATGTATACAGGGCTGAAAAGTGACTGGTAGCAGCAACATATAAATAGTTATGGTATTCTAATTGCAATTTATAGATGTAAACAGGGATGAAAAGTGACTGGTTGCAGGATATACATGTAAACAGGGCTGAAAAGTGACTGGTAGCAGGATATACATGTAAACAGGGCTGAAAAGAGACTGGTAGCAGGATATACATGTAAACAGGGCTGAAAAGTGACTGGTAGCAGGATATACATGTAAACAGGGCTGAAAAGAGACTGGTAGCAGGATATACATGTAAACAGGACTGAAAAGTGACTGGTAGCAGGATATACATGTAAACAGGGCTGAAAAGTGACTGGTAGCAGGATATACATGTGAACAGGGCTGAAAAGTGACTGGTAGCAGGATATACATGTAAACAGGGCTGAAAAGTGACTGGTAGCAGGATATACATGTAAACAGGGCTGAAAAGTGACTGGTAGCAGGATATACATGTAAACAGGGCTGAAAAGAGACTGGTAGCAGGATATACATGTAAACAGGGCTGAAAAGAGACTGGTAGCAGGATATACATGTAAACAGGGCTAAAAAAAGAGACTGGTAGCAGGATATACATGTAAACAGGGCTGAAAAGAGACTGGTAGCAGGATATACATGTAAACAGGGCTGAAAAGTGACTGGTAGCAGGATATACATGTATACAGGGCTGAAAAGTGACTGGTAGCAGCAACATATAAATAGTTATGGTATTCTAATTGCAATATATAGATGTAAACAGGGATGAAAAGTGACTGGTTGCAGGATATACATGTAAACAGGGCTGAAAAGTGACTGGTTGCAGGATATACATGTAAACAGGGCTGAAAAGTGACTGGTAGCAGGATATACATGTAAACAGGGCTGAAAAGAGACTGGTAGCAGGATATACATGTAAACAGGGCTGAAAAGTGACTGGTAGCAGGATATACATGTAAACAGGGCTGAAAAGAGACTGGTAGCAGGATATACATGTAAACAGGGCTGAAAAGTGACTGGTAGCAGGATATACATGTAAACAGGGCTGAAAAGTGACTGGTAGCAGGATATACATGTGAACAGGGCTGAAAAGTGACTGGTAGCAGGATATACATGTAAACAGGGCTGGAAAGTGACTGGTAGCAGGATATACATGTAAACAGGGCTGAAAAGTGACTGGTAGCAGGATATACATGTAAACAGGGCTGAAAAGAGACTGGTAGCAGGATATACATGTAAACAGGGCTGAAAAGAGACTGGTAGCAGGATATACATGTAAACAGGGCTAAAAAATGAGACTGGTAGCAGGATATACATGTAAACAGGGCTGAAAAGAGACTGGTAGCAGGATATACATGTAAACAGGGCTGAAAAGTGACTGGTAGCAGGATATACATGTAAACAGGGCTGAAAAGAGACTGGTAGCAGGATATACATGTAAACAGGGCTAAAAAGAGACTGGTAGCAGGATATACATGTAAACAGGGCTGAAAAGAGACTGGTAGCAGGATATACATGTAAACAGGGCTGAAAAGAGACTGGTAGCAAGATATACATGTAAACAGGGCTGAAAAGTGACTGGCAGCAGGATATACATGAAAACAGGGCTGAAAAGTGACTGGTAGCAGGATATACATGTAAACAGGGCTGAAAAGAGACTGGTAGCAGGATATACATGTAAACAGGGCTGAAAAGAGACTGGTAGCAGGATATACATGTAAACAGGGCTGAAAAGAGACTGGTAGCAGGATATACATGTAAACAGGGCTGAAAAGTGACTGGTAGCAGGATAGACATGTAAACAGGGCTGAAAAGAGACTGGTAGCAGGATATACATGTAAACAGGGCTGAAAAGTGACTGGTAGGAGGATATACATGTAAACAGGGCTGAAAAGTGACTGGTAGCAGGATATACATGTAAACAGGGCTGAAAAGTGACTGGTAGCAGCAACATATAAATAGTTATGGTATTCTAATTGCAATATATAGATGTAAACATGGCTGAAAAGTGACTGGTAGCAGGATATACATGTATACAGGGCTGAAAAGTGACTGGTAGCAGCAACATATAAATAGTTATGGTATTCTATGTAACGGTCCTGACCTGTTTTATGTTGTTTTTGTATGTGTTTAGGTCAGGGCATGTGTTTTGGGTGGGCAGTCTATGTTATCTGTTTCTATGTTGGTTGTGGTTGCCTGGTATGGCTCTTAATTAGAGGCAGGTGTTTTGCGTTCTCCTCTAATTAAGAGTCATATTTAGGTAGGGTGTTCTCACTGTTTGTTTGTGGGTGATTGTCTTCCGTGTCTGTGTAATTGTTTGCACCATACGGGACTGTGTACGGTTTGTTCGGTTTGTGTAGTCTAAATGTCCTATTCGTGCGTTCTTCTTGTGTTATGTGAGTTCGTCGTATAGGTTTGTCTACACCGTTTGTTATTTTTGTTAGTTTATTCAAGTTCGTGTTTTTTCGTTATTAAAATGTCATTTCACTACGCTGCGCCTTGGTTCCCTCAATACTCCTCCTCTTCGGTCGAAGAGGAGGAGGACCGCCGTTACAGAATCACCCACCACGCTAAGACCAAGCGGCAAGGGAATGCTCAACAGAGCAACAAGGACTCCTGGACTTGGGAGGAGATCCTGGATGGTAGAGGACCTTGGGCTCAGCCAGGGGAATATCGCCGTCCCAAGGAGGAGTTGGAAGCAGCGAAGGCTGAGAGGCGCTGGTATGAGGAGGCAGCGCGGCGACGCGGTTGGGAGCCCGTGAGTCAGACCCAAAAATTTATTGGGGGGGGGCACACGAGGAGTGTGGCAAAGCCGGGTAGGATACCCGAGCCAACTCCCCGTGCTTACCGTGGAGGTAGAAGGCGTCGTACTGGTAAGACACCGTGTTATGCGGTAAAGCGCACGGTGTCCCCAGTACGCGTGCTTAGCCCAGTGCGGGCTATTCCACCTTGCCGCACTGGGAGGGCTAAGTTGGGCATCGAGCCGGATGTCATGAAGCCGGCCCAACGTATCTGGCCTCCAGTACGTCTCCTCGGGCCGGCATACATGGCACCAGCCTTACGAGTGGTGTCCCCGGTTTGCCAGTATAGCCCAGTGCGGGCTATTCCACCTCGCCGCACTGGTAGGGCTACGGGCACCATTCAACCTGGTAAGGTTGGGCAGGCTCGGTGCTCAAGAGCACGTGTCCTCCTTCACGGTCCGGTAGACCCGGTGCCACCTCCATGTACCAGTCCTCCGGTGGCAGCCCCCCGTACCAGGCTGTCTCTCCGGGTTCTCTCTCCAGCTGTTTCCTCCTCTCCAGCGCAGCCAGTGCCTAGACCACGCACCAGGCTGTCTCTCCTTCTCCTCCCTACAGAGCCGTCCTGCCATGACCAGCCAGAGCTGTCCTGCCATGATCAGCCAGAGCCGTCCTGCCATGACCAGCCAGAGCCGTCCTGCCATGACCAGCCAGAGCCGTCCTGCCATGACCAGCCAGAGCCGTCCTGCCATGACCTGCCAGAGCCGTCCTGCTATGACCTGCCAGAGCCGTCCTGCTATGACCTGCCAGAGCCGTCCTGCTATGACCTGCCAGAGCCGTCCTGCTATGACCTGCCAGAGCCGTCCAGCCAGGACCTGCCAGAGCCGTCCAGCCAGGACCTGCCAGAGCCGTCCAGCCAGGACCTGCCAGAGCCGTCCAGCCAGGACCTGCCAGAGCCGTCCAGCCAGGACCTGCCAGAGTCCCTCAGCCAGGACCTGCCAGAGTCCCTCAGCCAGGACCTGCCAGAGTCCCTCAGCCAGGACCTGCCAGAGTCCCTCAGACAGGACCTGCCAGAGTCCCTCAGCCAGGATCTGCCAGAGTCCCTCAGCCAGGATCTGCCAGAGTCCCTCAGCCAGGATCTGCCAGAGTCCCTCAGCCAGGATCTGCCAGAGTCCCTCAGCCAGGATCTGCCAGAGTCCCTCAGCCAGGATCTGCCAGAGTCCCTCAGCCGGGACCTGCCCCTTGTCCCGGTGCTGTCCCTTGTCCCGGTGCTGCCCCTTGTCCCGGTGCTGCCCCTTATCCCGGTGCTGCCCCTTGTCCCGGTGCTGCCCCTTATCCCGGTGCTGCCCCTTATCCCGGTGCTGGTCCTTATCTCGGTGCTGCCCCTTATCCCGGTGCTGCCCCTTGTCCCGGTGCTGCCCCTTGTCCCGGTGCTGCCCCTTGTCCCGGTGCTGCCCCTTGTCCCGGTGCTGCCCCTTGTCCCGGTGCTGCCCCTTGTCCCGGTGCTGCCCCTTGTCCCGGTGCTGCCCCTTCTCCCGGTGCTGGCCGTTCATTTAGGGGATGTTTGTTTTAGGGTGGTCATTGGGAGGGGAAGACAGAAGCGGGGAGTGACTATGGTGGTGTGGGGACAGCGTCCAGAGCCGGAGCCACCACCGTGGTCAACTGCCCACCCAGACCCTCCCCTGGACTTTGTGCTGGTGCGCCCGGCGTTCGCACCTTGAGGGGGGGGTTCTGTAACGGTCCTGACCTGTTTTATGTTGTTTTTGTATGTGTTTAGGTCAGGGCATGTGTTTTGGGTGGGCAGTCTATGTTATCTGTTTCTATGTTGGTTGTGGTTGCCTGGTATGGCTCTTAATTAGAGGCAGGTGTTTTGCGTTCTCCTCTAATTAAGAGTCATATTTAGGTAGGGTGTTCTCACTGTTTGTTTGTGGGTGATTGTCTTCCGTGTCTGTGTAATTGTTTGCACCATACGGGACTGTGTACGGTTTGTTCGGTTTGTGTAGTCTAAATGTCCTATTCGTGCGTTCTTCTTGTGTTATGTGAGTTCGTCGTATAGGTTTGTCTACACCGTTTGTTATTTTTGTTAGTTTATTCAAGTTCGTGTTTTTTCGTTATTAAAATGTCATTTCACTACGCTGCGCCTTGGTTCCCTCAATACTCCTCCTCTTCGGTCGAAGAGGAGGAGGACCGCCGTTACATTCTAATTGCAATATATAGATGTAAACAGGGATGAAAAGTGACTGGTTGCAGGATATACATGTAAACAGGGCTGAAAAGTGACTGGTAGCAGGATATACATGTAAACAGGGCTGAAAAGTGACTGGTAGCAGGATATACATGTAAACAGGGCTGAGAAGTGACTGGTAGCAGGATATACATGTAAACAGGGCTGAAAAGTGACTGGTAGCAGGATATACATGTAAACAGGGCTGAAAAGTGACTGGTAGCAGGATATACATGTGAACAGGGCTGAAAAGTGACTGGTAGCAGGATATACATGTGAACAGGGCTCAAAAGTGACTGGTAGCAGGATATACATGTAAACAGGGCTGAAAAGTGACTGGTAGCAGGATATACATGTGAACAGGGCTGAAAAGTGACTGGTAGCAGGATATACATGTAAACAGGGCTGAAAAGAGACTGGTAGCAGGATATACATGTAAACAGGGCTGAAAAGAGACTGGTAGCAGGATATACATGTAAACAGGGCTGAAAAGAGACTGGTAGCAGGATATACATGTAAACAGGGCTGAAAAGTGACTGGTAGCAGGATATACATGTAAACAGGGCTGAAAAGTGACTGGTAGCAGGATATACATGTGAACAGGGCTGAAAAGTGACTGGTAGCAGGATATACATGTAAACAGGACTGAAAAGTGACTGGCAGCAGGATATACATGAAAACAGGGCTGAAAAGTGACTGGTAGCAGGATATACATGTAAACAGGGCTGAAAAGAGACTGGTAGCAGGATATACATGTATACAGGGCTGAAAAGTGACTGGTAGCAGCAACATATAAATAGTTATGGTATTCTAATTGCAATTTATAGATGTAAACAGGGATGAAAAGTGACTGGTTGCAGGATATACATGTAAACAGGGCTGAAAAGTGACTGGTAGCAGGATATACATGTAAACAGGGCTGAAAAGAGACTGGTAGCAGGATATACATGTAAACAGGGCTGAAAAGTGACTGGTAGCAGGATATACATGTAAACAGGGCTGAAAAGAGACTGGTAGCAGGATATACATGTAAACAGGGCTGAAAAGTGACTGGTAGCAGGATATACATGTAAACAGGGCTGAAAAGTGACTGGTAGCAGGATATACATGTGAACAGGGCTGAAAAGTGACTGGTAGCAGGATATACATGTAAACAGGGCTGAAAAGTGACTGGTAGCAGGATATACATGTAAACAGGGCTGAAAAGTGACTGGTAGCAGGATATACATGTAAACAGGGCTGAAAAGAGACTGGTAGCAGGATATACATGTAAACAGGGCTGAAAAGAGACTGGTAGCAGGATATACATGTAAACAGGGCTAAAAAAAGAGACTGGTAGCAGGATATACATGTAAACAGGGCTGAAAAGAGACTGGTAGCAGGATATACATGTAAACAGGGCTGAAAAGTGACTGGTAGCAGGATATACATGTAAACAGGGCTGGAAAGTGACTGGTAGCAGGATATACATGTGAACAGTGCTGAAAAGTGACTGGTAGCAGGATATACATGTAAACAGGGCTGAAAAGTGACTGGTAGCAGGATATACATGTAAACAGGACTGAAAAGTGACTGGTAGCAGGATATACATGTAAACAGGGCTGAAAAGTGACTGGTAGCAGGATATACATGTAAACAGGGCTGAAAAGAGACTGGTAGCAGGATATACATGTAAACAGGGCTAAAAAAAGAGACTGGTAGCAGGATATACATGTAAACAGGGCTGAAAAGAGACTGGTAGCAGGATATACATGTAAACAGGGCTGAAAAGAGACTGGTAGCAGGATATACATGTAAACAGGGCTGAAAAGAGACTGGTAGCAAGATATACATGTAAACAGGGCTGAAAAGTGACTGGCAGCAGGATATACATGAAAACAGGGCTGAAAAGTGACTGGTAGCAGGATATACATGTAAACAGGGCTGAAAAGAGACTGGTAGCAGGATATACATGTAAACAGGGCTGAAAAGAGACTGGTAGCAGGATATACATGTAAACAGGGCTGAAAAGAGACTGGTAGCAGGATATACATGTAAACAGGGCTGAAAAGTGACTGGTAGCAGGATATACATGTAAACAGGGCTGAAAAGAGACTGGTAGCAGGATATACATGTAAACAGGGCTGAAAAGAGACTGGTAGCAGGATATACATGTAAACAGGGCTGAAAAGAGACTGGTAGCAGGATATACATGTAAACAGGGCTGAAAAGAGACTGGTAGCAGGATATACATGTAAACAGGGCTGAAAAGTGACTGGTAGGAGGATATACATGTAAACAGGGCTGAAAAGTGACTGGTAGCAGGATATACATGTAAACAGGACTGAAAAGTGACTGGTAGCAGGATATACATGTAAACAGGGCTGAAAAGTGACTGGTAGCAGGATATACATGTAAACAGGGCTGAAAAGTGACTGGTAGCAGGATATACATGTAAACAGGGCTGAAAAGAGACTGGTAGCAGGATATACATGTAAACAGGGCTGAAAAGAGACTGGTAGCAGGATATACATGTAAACAGGGCTAAAAAAAGAGACTGGTAGCAGGATATACATGTAAACAGGGCTGAAAAGAGACTGGTAGCAGGATATACATGTAAACAGGGCTGAAAAGTGACTGGTAGCAGGATATACATGTAAACAGGGCTGGAAAGTGACTGGTAGCAGGATATACATGTGAACAGTGCTGAAAAGTGACTGGTAGCAGGATATACATGTAAACAGGGCTGAAAAGTGACTGGTAGCAGGATATACATGTAAACAGGACTGAAAAGTGACTGGTAGTAGGATATACATGTAAACAGGGCTGAAAAGTGACTGGTAGCAGGATATACATGTAAACAGGGCTGAAAAGAGACTGGTAGCAGGATATACATGTAAACAGGGCTAAAAAAAGAGACTGGTAGCAGGATATACATGTAAACAGGGCTGAAAAGAGACTGGTAGCAGGATATACATGTAAACAGGGCTGAAAAGAGACTGGTAGCAGGATATACATGTAAACAGGGCTGAAAAGAGACTGGTAGCAAGATATACATGTAAACAGGGCTGAAAAGTGACTGGCAGCAGGATATACATGAAAACAGGGCTGAAAAGTGACTGGTAGCAGGATATACATGTAAACAGGGCTGAAAAGAGACTGGTAGCAGGATATACATGTAAACAGGGCTGCAAAGAGACTGGTAGCAGGATATACATGTAAACAGGGCTGAAAAGAGACTGGTAGCAGGATATACATGTAAACAGGGCTGAAAAGTGACTGGTAGCAGGATATACATGTAAACAGGGCTGAAAAGAGACTGGTAGCAGGATATACATGTAAACAGGGCTGAAAAGTGACTGGTAGGAGGATATACATGTAAACAGGGCTGAAAAGTGACTGGTAGCAGGATATACATGTAAACAGGGCTGAAAAGTGACTGGTAGGAGGATATACATGTAAACAGGGCTGAAAAGTGACTGGTAGCAGGATATACATGTAAACAGGGCTGAAAAGTGACTGGTAGCAGCAACATATAAATAGTTATGGTATTCTAATTGCAATATATAGATGTAAACAGGGATGAAAAGTGACTGGTTGCAGGATATACATGTAAACAGGGCTGAAAAGTGACTGGTAGAAGGATATACATGTAAACAGGGCTGAGAAGTGACTGGTAGCAGGATATACATGTAAACAGGGCTGAAAAGAGACTGGTAGCAGGATATACATGTAAACAGGGCTGAAAAGTGACTGGTAGCAGGATATACATGTAAACAGGGCTGAAAAGTGACTGGTAGCAGGATATACATGTAAACAGGGCTGAAAAGTGACTGGTAGCAGGATATACATGTGAACAGGGCTGAAAAGTGACTGGTAGCAGGATATACATGTGAACAGGGCTCAAAAGTGACTGGTAGCAGGATATACATGTAAACAGGGCTGAAAAGTGACTGGTAGCAGGATATACATGTGAACAGGGCTGAAAAGTGACTGGTAGCAGGATATACATGTAAAAAGGGCTGAAAAGAGACTGGTAGCAGGATATACATGTAAACAGGGCTGAAAAGAGACTGGTAGCAGGATATACATGTAAACAGGGCTGAAAAGAGACTGGTAGCAGGATATACATGTAAACAGGGCTGAAAAGTGACTGGTAGCAGGATATACATGTAAACAGGGCTGAAAAGTGACTGGTAGCAGGATATACATGTGAACAGGGCTGAAAAGTGACTGGTAGCAGGATATACATGTAAACAGGACTGAAAAGTGACTGGCAGCAGGATATACATGAAAACAGGGCTGAAAAGTGACTGGTAGCAGGATATACATGTAAACAGGGCTGAAAAGAGACTGGTAGCAGGATATACATGTAAACAGGGCTGAAAAGAGACTGGTAGCAGGATATACATGTAAACAGGGCTGAAAAGAGACTGGTAGCAGGATATACATGTAAACAGGGCTGAAAAGTGACTGGCAGCAGGATATACATGAAAACAGGGCTGAAAAGTGACTGGTAGCAGGATATACATGTAAACAGGGCTGAAAAGAGACTGGTAGCAGGATATACATGTAAACAGGGCTGAAAAGAGACTGGTAGCAGGATATACATGTAAACAGGGCTGAAAAGAGACTGGTAGCAGGATATACATGTAAACAGGGCTGAAAAGTGACTGGTAGCAGGATATACATGTAAACAGGGCTGAAAAGTGACTGGTAGGAGGATATACATGTAAACAGGGCTGAAAAGTGACTGGTAGCAGGATATACATGTAAACAGGGCTGAAAAGTGACTGGTAGCAGCAACATATAAATAGTTATGGTATTCTAATTGCAATATATAGATGTAAACATGGCTGAAAAGTGACTGGTAGCAGGATATACATGTATACAGGGCTGAAAAGTGACTGGTAGCAGCAACATATAAATAGTTATGGTATTCTAATTGCAATATATAGATGTAAACAGGGATGAAAAGTGACTGGTTGCAAGATATACATGTAAACAGGGCTGAAAAGTGACTGGTAGCAGGATATACATGTAAACAGGGCTGAGAAGTGACTGGTAGCAGGATATACATGTAAACAGGGGTGAAAAGAGACTGGTAGCAGGATATACATGTAAACAGGGCTGAAAAGTGACTGGTAGCAGGATATACATGTAAACAGGGCTGAAAAGTGACTGGTAGCAGGATATACATGTAAACAGGGCTGAAAAGTGACTGGTAGCAGGATATACATGTGAACAGGGCTGAAAAGTGACTGGTAGCAGGATATACATGTGAACAGGGCTCAAAAGTGACTGGTAGCAGGATATACATGTAAACAGGGATGAAAAGTGACTGGTAGCAGGATATACATGTGAACAGGGCTGAAAAGTGACTGGTAGCAGGATATACATGTAAACAGGGCTGAAAAGAGACTGGTAGCAGGATATACATGTAAACAGGGCTGAAAAGAGACTGGTAGCAGGATATACATGTAAACAGGGCTGAAAAGTGACTGGTAGGAGGATATACATGTAAACAGGGCTGAAAAGTGACTGGTAGCAGGATATACATGTAAACAGGGCTGAAAAGTGACTGGTAGCAGCAACATATAAATAGTTATGGTATTCTAATTGCAATATATAGATGTAAACATGGCTGAAAAGTGACTGGTAGCAGGATATACATGTATACAGGGCTGAAAAGTGACTGGTAGCAGCAACATATAAATAGTTATGGTATTCTAATTGCAATATATAGATGTAAACAGGGATGAAAGGTGACTGGTTGCAAGATATACATGTAAACAGGGCTGAAAAGTGACTGGTAGCAGGATATACATGTAAACAGGGCTGAAAAGAGACTGGTAGCAGGATATACATGTAAACAGGGCTGAAAAGAGACTGGTAGCAGGATATACATGTAAACAGGGCTGAAAAGAGACTGGTAGCAGGATATACATGTAAACAGGGCTGAAAAGTGACTGGTAGCAGGATATACATGTAAACAGGGCTGAAAAGTGACTGGTAGCAGGATATACATGTGAACAGGGCTGAAAAGTGACTGGTAGCAGGATATACATGTAAACAGGACTGAAAAGTGACTGGCAGCAGGATATACATGAAAACAGGGCTGAAAAGTGACTGGTAGCAGGATATACATGTAAACAGGGCTGAAAAGAGACTGGTAGCAGGATATACATGTAAACAGGGCTGAAAAGAGACTGGTAGCAGGATATACATGTAAACAGGGCTGAAAAGAGACTGGTAGCAGGATATACATGTAAACAGGGCTGAAAAGTGACTGGCAGCAGGATATACATGAAAACAGGGCTGAAAAGTGACTGGTAGCAGGATATACATGTAAACAGGGCTGAAAAGAGACTGGTAGCAGGATATACATGTAAACAGGGCTGAAAAGAGACTGGTAGCAGGATATACATGTAAACAGGGCTGAAAAGAGACTGGTAGCAGGATATACATGTAAACAGGGCTGAAAAGTGACTGGTAGGAGGATATACATGTAAACAGGGCTGAAAAGTGACTGGTAGCAGGATATACATGTAAACAGGGCTGAAAAGTGACTGGTAGCAGCAACATATAAATAGTTATGGTATTCTAATTGCAATATATAGATGTAAACATGGCTGAAAAGTGACTGGTAGCAGGATATACATGTATACAGGGCTGAAAAGTGACTGGTAGCAGCAACATATAAATAGTTATGGTATTCTAATTGCAATATATAGATGTAAACAGGGATGAAAAGTGACTGGTTGCAGGATATACATGTAAACAGGGCTGAAAAGTGACTGGTAGCAGGATATATATGTAAACAGGGCTGAGAAGTGACTGGTAGCAGGATATACATGTAAACAGGGCTGAAAAGAGACTGGTAGCAGGATATACATGTAAACAGGGCTGAAAAGTGACTGGTAGCAGGATATACATGTAAACAGGGCTGAAAAGTGACTGGTAGCAGGATATACATGTAAACAGGGCTGAAAAGTGACTGGTAGCAGGATATACATGTAAACAGGGCTGAAAAGTGACTGGTAGCAGGATATACATGTGAACAGGGCTCAAAAGTGACTGGTAACAGGATATACATGTAAACAGGGCTGAAAAGTGACTGGTAGCAGGATATACATGTGAACAGGGCTGAAAAGTGACTGGTAGCAGGATATACATGTAAACAGGGCTGAAAAGAGACTGGTAGCAGGATATACATGTAAACAGGGCTGAAAAGAGACTGGTAGCAGGATATACATGTAAACAGGGCTGAAAAGAGACTGGTAGCAGGATATACATGTAAACAGGGCTGAAAAGTGACTGGTAGCAGGATATACATGTAAACAGGGCTGAAAAGTGACTGGTAGCAGGATATACAGTGGGGAGAACAAGTATTTGATACACTGCTGATTTTGCAGGTTTTCCTACTTACAAAGCATGTAGAGGTCTGTAATTTTTATCATAGGTACACTTCAACTGTGAGAGACGGAATCTAAAACAAAATCCAGAAAATCACATTGTATGATTTTTAAGTAATTAATTTGCATTTTATTGCATGACATAAGTATTTGATACATCAGAAAAGCAGAACTTAATATTTGGTACAGAAACCTTTGTTTGCAATTACAGAGATCATACGTTTCCTGTAGTTCTTGACCAGGTTTGCACACACTGCAGCAGGGATTTTGGCCCACTCCTCCATACAGACCTTCTCCAGATCCTTCAGGTTTCGGGGCTGTCGCTGGGCAATACGGACTTTCAGCTCCCTCCAAAGATTGTCTATTGGGTTCAGGTCTGGAGACTGGCTAGGCCACTCCAGGACCTTGAAATGCTTCTTACGGAGCCACTCCTTAGTTGCCCTGGCTGTGTGTTTCGGGTCGTTGTCATGCTGGAAGACCCAGCCACGACCCATCTTCAATGCTCTTACTGAGGGAAGGAGGTTGTTGGCCAAGATCTCGCACTACATGGCCCCATCCATCCTCCCCTCAATACGGTGCAGTCGTCCTGTCCCCTTTGAAAAAAGCATCCCCAAAGAATGATGTTTCCAACTCCATGCTTCACGGTTGGGATGGTGTTCTTGGGGTTGTACTCATCCTTCTTCTTCCTCCAAACACGGCGAGTGGAGTTTAGACCAAAAAGCTCTATTTTTGTCTCATCAGACCACATGACCTTCTCCCATTCCTCCTCTGCATCATCCAGATGGTCATTGGCAAACTTCAGACGGGCCTGGACATGCGCTGGCTTGAGCAGGGGGACCTTGCGTGCGCTGCAGGATTTTAATCCATGACGGCGTAGTGTGTTACTAATGGTTTTCTTTGAGACTGTGGTCCCAGCTCTCTTCAGGTCATTGACCAGGTCCTGCCGTGTAGTTCTGGGCTGATCCCTCACCTTCCTCATGATCATTGATGCCCCACGAGGTGAGATCTTGCATGGAGCCCCAGACCGAGGGTGATTGACCGTCATCTTGAACTTCTTCCATTTTATAATAATTGCGCCAACAGTTGTTGCCTTCTCACCAAGCTGCTTGCCTATTGTCCTGTAGCCCATCCCAGCCTTGTGCAGGTCTACAATTTGATCCCTGATGTCCTTACACAGCTCTCTGGTCTTGGCCATTGTGGAGAGGTTGGAGTCTGTTTGATTGAGTGTGTGGACTGGTGTCTTTTATACAGGTAACGAGTTCAAACAGGTGCAGTTAATACAGGTAATGAGTGGAGAACAGGAGGGCTTCTTAAAGATAAACTAACAGGTCTGTGAGACCCGGAATTCTTACTGGTTGGTAGGTGATCAAATACTTATGTCATGCAATAAAATTCAAATTAATTACTTAGAAATCATACAATGTGATTTCCTGGATTTTTGTTTTAGATTCCGTCTCTCACAGTTGAAGTGTACCTATGATAAAAAGTACAGACCTCTACATGCTTTGTAAGTAGGAAAACCTGCAAAATCGGCAGTGTATCAAATAATTGTTCTCCCCACTGTACATGTGAACAGGGCTGAAAAGTGACTGGTAGCAGGATATACATGTAAACAGGACTAAAAAGTGACTGGTAGCAGAATATACATGTGAACAGGGCTGAAAAGTGACTGGTAGCAGGATATACATGTAAACAGGGCTGAAAAGTGACTGGTAGCAGGATATACATGTGAACAGGGCTGAAAAGTGACTGGTAGCAGGATATACATGTAAACAGGGCTGAAAAGTGACTGGTAGCAGGATATACATGTAAACAGGGCTGAAAAGAGACTGGTAGCAGGATATACATGTAAACAGGGCTGAAAGTGACTGGTAGCAGGATATACATGTAAACAGGGCTGAAAAGAGACTGGTAGCAGGATATACATGTAAACAGGGCTGAAAAGTGACTGGTAGGAGGATATACATGTAAACAGGGCTGAAAAGTGACTGGTAGCAGGATATACATGTAAACAGGGCTGAAAAGTGACTGGTAGCAGCAACATATAAATAGTTATGGTATTCTAATTGCAATATATAGATGTAAACATGGCTGAAAAGTGACTGGTAGCAGGATATACATGTATACAGGGCTGAAAAGTGACTGGTAGCAGCAACATATAAATAGTTATGGTATTCTAATTGCAATATATAGATGTAAACAGGGATGAAAAGTTACTGGTTGCAGGATATACATGTAAACAGGGCTGAAAAGTGACTGGTAGCAGGATATACATGTAAACAGGGCTGAGAAGTGACTGGTAGCAGGATATACATGTAAACAGGGCTGAAAAGAGACTGGTAGCAGGATATACATGTAAACAGGGCTGAAAAGTGACTGGTAGCAGGATATACATGTAAACAGGGCTGAAAAGAGACTGGTAGCAGGATATACATGTAAACAGGGCTGAAAAGTGACTGGTAGCAGGATATACATGTGAACAGGGCTGAAAAGTGACTGGTAGCAGGATATACATGTGAACAGGGCTCAAAAGTGACTGGTAGCAGGATATACATGTAAACAGGGCTGAAAAGTGACTGGTAGCAGGATATACATGTGAACAGGGCTGAAAAGTGACTGGTAGCAGCAACATATAAATAGTTATGGTATTCTAATTGCAATATATAGATGTAAACATGGCTGAAAAGTGACTGGTAGCAGGATATACATGTATACAGGGCTGAAAAGTGACTGGTAGCAGCAACATATAAATAGTTATGGTATTCTAATTGCAATATATAGATGTAAACAGGGATGAAAAGTGACTGGTTGCAGGATATACATGTAAACAGGGCTGAAAAGTGACTGGTAGCAGGATATACATGTAAACAGGGCTGAGAAGTGACTGGTAGCAGGATATACATGTAAACAGGGCTGAAAAGAGACTGGTAGCAGGATATACATGTAAACAGGGCTGAAAAGTGACTGGTAGCAGGATATACATGTAAACAGGGCTGAAAAGAGACTGGTAGCAGGATATACATGTGAACAGGGCTGAAAAGTGACTGGTAGCAGGATATACATGTGAACAGGGCTGAAAAGTGACTGGTAGCAGGATATACATGTGAACAGGGCTCAAAAGTGACTGCTAGCAGGATATACATGTAAACAGGGCTGAAAAGTGACTGGTAGCAGGATATACATGTGAACAGGGCTGAAAAGTGACTGGTAGCAGGATATACATGTAAACAGGGCTGAAAAGAGACTGGTAGCAGGATATACATGTAAACAGGGCTGAAAAGAGACTGGTAGCAGGATATACATGTAAACAGGGCTGAAAAGTGACTGGTAGCAGGATATACATGTAAACAGGGCTGAAAAGTGACTGGTAGCAGGATATACATGTGAACAGGGCTGAAAAGTGACTGGTAGCAGGATATACATGTAAACAGGACTAAAAAGTGACTGGTAGCATGATATACATGTGAACAGGGCTGAAAAGTGACTGGTAGCAGGATATACATGTAAACAGGGCTGAAAAGTGACTGGTAGCAGGATATGCATGTGAACTGGGCTGAAAAGTGACTGGTAGCAGGATATACATGTAAACAGGGCTGAAAAGTGACTGGTAGCAGGATATACATGTAAACAGGGCTGAAAAGTGACTGGTAGCAGGATATACATGTAAACAGGGCTGAAAAGTGACTGGTAGCAGGATATACATGTAAACAGGTCTGAAAAGTGACTGGTAGCAGGATATACATGTAAACAGGGCTGAAAAGTGACTGGTAGCAGGATATACATGTAAACAGGGCTGAAAAGTGACTGGTAGTAGGATATACATGTAAACAGGGCTGAAAAGTGACTGGTAGCAGGATATACATGTAAACAGGTCTGAAAAGTGACTGGTAGCAGGATATACATGTAAACAGGGCTGAAAAGAGACTGGTAGCAGCAACATATAAATAGTTATGGTATTCTAATTGCAATATATAGATGTAAACAGGAAGAATAGTGACCAGTAGATAAATAGATAGATACTAATGATAATGGCAATCAATAATCAATGTACGACAGCGTAATGGAAGTAATAAATAAATACAACATTTAGCAGCAGGGTAGGTGTGAGAGGGTGTGTGAGTGTGGGTTGTAAGTGTGTGGGGTCAGTAATGAGTGTGAGTGAGGGTGTATGTGAGTTTTTGTATGTGAGTATGTGTTTGTGCTTGTGAGTAAGAGTGAAGGTGTGTTTTTCTGAGTGGGTAGAGCCCTGTGGATGGGCGTAGAGTCCGTGTGGATCGTCTGTGGGAGAGGTAGATCAGTAGTTGTTAGCCATTTAACAGAACAGTGCTCCGCCCAGGAAATGGAAAACCAGCTTCCTGTCTAAGTCATCCCAGTTCCCATTATATTTTTCCACACGTTCTTCCCGGCCGTCTCCAATCCCCGTTCCAGGGACTTTTCCCTCAGAAATATGCAGCTCGGGAGCTTATTGGATGATGAGTGTGTAATCGTCGGTGGCGAGGGTTATTTTTGTCAGGCAGGGGAGGATGGTGTGGGCTGACGAGGTGCGTAATTGCTTCCGATTTTGGGGAGGAAACGAGATGTAAATGAGCTAATTATGTGTCCTTAACGAGGGCAAACAACAGTGACATTCTAGCCCTGGTAACCAGCGGTAACCGCCGTGGTATTTATAGCCCATAATAACCTAAAGTGGGACTGGCTTGAAACGTCGCCGAGGGAATGGGTGCCGTCTGAACAACGCTGCTGCTGTTTTGGTAGGGGTGTGTTTTAGAATAAACGCGTTTGACTTGGATGCTCTGAAGAGAGCTGAATATTAAAATGAGGCGTATTGACACGGCGGAGCGGCAAGAATGTGGCGTTGGCCCAACGGGTATGTGCTGAGTGTGTTGAACCCCAACGATGAGAGGTCAACCACACTTTACCAGCAAGATGCCTGGGATGGAGACAGACTCAGAGAAGGAGTCAGAAGGGATGTAAAAATCTAGGAGAAAATATTTTCACTCATAGATTTTACTCTTTGCTGGACCAGTTAGTCTCAGTTATCATCACTCAAATGAAAATAAAGAGAGCGAGCCGGACACCTAATAGGGTTTCAGTGTTCTTTGGCTTGCTGGAGCATGTTCTTAACTCAAACTCTGCTTCTCTGTGAGATTGAACTTAGCGTGTAACGGTTCCCTTGTTTAAAAACAGAAAATGGTTTCAAATCAAAATGGATGAAAAGAAGTGGAACTTGCTACAAGGAGGGATGGAGGCTAGTGGGATTGTGGGTAAATGTTTTGGCGTGAGTATGCCGTGCTCAGCAGAAGTGGTGTTTCTGATGGGGGAAGGGTTTTGGGAGTTCACAGTTCATTTCCAATTCCCTCTCTTTAATACAGTCATTTATTTCCTCTTAAGACTATTTTCCTATGCTGGTATGGGCCAATGGGGTAATCTGACTATAGCTTTGGGGAAGAATAGAGCCAGTAGATAGTCCAGTAGGGAGATAGAGAGAGTTTAATTTGAAGGAGGGCTCAAAATTGTGTGAGGACCCTCCATTTCTACAATAATAATAACATTTAAAATAAATAGAAAATACATCAATTCAGCTTTTAAAAAGCCCTTATTTCTGTATGTGTGATAGTGGCATTGATGAGTAAGCAGAACTCACAAACAGGCGCTATGGGGAGTCTGAATTGTTACTCAGTGTTAGTCAGTGGAGTCAACCCAGTTAGAGAGAGTTCACCATGTTAGTGAACCATATCACAGTTAGCCGAGTCACGGTGGTGTTCGAGAGGACAAAGCATCGTCACTGGCGTCACTCCCAGAATTCTTTACCTGGTGCCTTCCGTAGCAAGGTGATGGGCTGGCTACTGCCCCACGCCCCCTACGTCTTTTGTTTCTCTCTCTCTATCTCTCTCTGTCTTTCTCTCTCTCTCTGTCTCTCTCTGTCTTTCTCTCTCTCTCTGTCTCGCTCTGTCTTTCTCTCTCTCTCTGTCTCTCTCTCTGTCTCTCTCTCTCTCTCTCTCTCTGTCTCTGACAGCGCTCAGCCGTTACGTTCTCAGGGGAAGGGCAGACTGCTGGCGCCGCAGTGTTTGGGCTCTCCCTGCACGCACACACACACGTGCGCGCACGCACACACACACACACACACACACACACACACACACACACACACACACACACACACACACACACACACACACGCGCGCGCACACACACACACACACACACACACACACGCACACGCACACGCACACGCACACGCACACGCACACGCACACACACACACGCACACACACACGGCGACTCAGAACACTCACCTACAGTAAATTAAGCGTATTGTTGTGTTGCCTCAGCCACGGAGGGAAAAAAAATTCTACCCTTTTGTACACGTCCACATGTGGGTACGGGCCACCAGCAGTTACTCCTCCTTTCTCTCCCTCGTTTTTCCCTCGTTTCCTTTGTACTCAGGGGGGTGAGGAGTTCACTGACTGAGCTAAAATGGCACTGCTGTCACCAGTTCTACCACTCAGGTGGAGAGAACCGTACATGGTCATAGTCCGGTTCGACCACCTCTCACACAATGAATTAGCGGAGTCTGATGTATGTAAAAATAATTATAGTCTAATTGCACAAACTGCAAAACAGGTTTTACAGTATTATGATGTTTCAATGTTGTACCTACATTGCAATTATGTTATTCTGTAACATCACTATATTTACAAAAGTATGTTGAGACCCCTTCAAGTTAGTGGATTTGGCTATTTCAGCCACGCCCGTTGCTGATAGGTGTATAGAATCGAGCACACAGCCATGCAATCTCCATAGGAAAACATTGGCAGTAGAATGGCCTTACTGAAGAGCTCAGTGACGTTCAACGTGGCACCGTCATAGGATGCCACCTTTCCAACAAGTCAGTTCGTCACATTTCTGCCCTGCTAGAGCTGCCCCGGTCAACTGTAAGTGTTGTTATTGTGAAGTGGAAGCGTCTAGGAGCAACAACGTCTCAGCCGCGAAGTGGTAGGCCACACAAGCTCACAGAACGGGACCGCATAGTCCTGGAGCGCGTAGCATGTAAAAATCGTCTGTCCTCGGTTGCAACACTCACTACCGATTTCCAAACGGCAAACTGCCTCTGGAAGCAACGTCAGCGCAATAACTGTTCTTCGTGAAATGGGTTTCCATTACCTAACAGCCGCACACAAGCCTAAGATCACCATGCACAACTCCAAGTGTCGGCTGGAGTGGTGTAAAGCTCGCCACGTTGGAAACGCTTTCTCTGGAGTGATCAATCATACTTCACCATCCGGCAGTCTGACGAATGACTCTGAGTTTGTCGGATTCCAGGAGAACGCTACCTGCCCGAATGAATAGCGCCAACTGTAAAGTTTGGTGGAGGAGGAATAATGGATAATTGTCTGGGGCTGATTTTCATGGTTTGGGCCCCTTAGTTCCAGTGAAGGGAAATCTTAAAGCTAAAGCATACAATGAAATTCTAGATGATTCTGTGCTTCAAACTTTGTTGCAACAGTTTGGGGAAGGCCCTTTCCTGTTTCAGCATGTCAATGTCCCTGTGCACAAAGCGAGGTCCATACAGAAATGGTTTGTCGAGATTGGTGTGGAATAACGTGACTGGCCTGCACAGAGCCCCGACCTCAACCCCATCGAAGACCTTTGGGATGAATTGGAACGCCGACTGCGAGCCAGGCCTAATCGCCCAACATCAGTGCCCATCCTCACTAATGCTCTTGTGGCTGAACGGAAGCAAGTCCCCGCAGCAATTTTCTAACATCTAGTGGAAAGGCTTCCCAGAAGAGTGGAGACTGTTATAGCAGCAAAGGGAGGACCAACTCCATATTAATACCCATGATCTTGGTCTGAGATGTTCGACCAACAGGTGTCCACATACTTTAGGTCATGTAGTGTATATTATACTGCATTTTATTTTCTAACTGTTTTAGGGGCAGCACCAGCCAATAACCAATTTAATTTCCATGTCTGGATATTTGTTTTACCACAGCTCTCAAGTTTGTCTGTCCAGAGAGGCGTAGAATGAGGGAGAAAAGAGAGAGGGAGGAGAGGAGAGAAATTCTTGACACTTCAAGTGACCTTCATGTGAATTTATGTCCCCGTCAGTTGTACTGCCAGAGAGTGTTTTTCTGGTTTGTAAAGTTTATTTTACTTTTGACAATAAGTTTAAAGTACCATGTTTACAGAGGTAAAGTAGGATTATTTATCCAGTCTAATTTGAAGCAGTAGGTTCTTCCTCTTACCCCCCTTTCTCTCTCCCTCTTTCTCTCTGTTTCCCCTTCCCGCTTTTTGTCCCTCTCTTTTTTTCTTTTTTCCCCCCATCTCTTTCTCTCTTTCTCTTTCTTCCCCTCTCCCACTATCTCTCCTTCTCTCATCTGACTCCCTCCCTCCCTCCCTCCCTCCCTCCCTCCCTCCCTCCCTCCCTCCCTCCCTCCCTCCCTCCCTCCCTCCCTCTCTTCTCTAATAGTAATCCATAGTAATCTTGATCAGAGGCAGACACCAGAATTAGATGGAAAATGAAACAAATAAACACTGCTGCTTTGGATAACAATCCACTCTGATCGACCCCACCACCTGACCTCTGAGACACTCTCACAGGGGTCATGACCTCGCCGTGAACCCACGGGAGCTCGCAGTCACATGGACCTTCCAATGTTGGTTTGGCCTCCATGTCCTACCAGAAAGAGAACATACAGCCTCCAATTATGTGGTACACATTATCAAAACACTTCATATACTACATGTGATTATAGTACTCAATGTGCGAGTGTGTTTATATCTATCTGTATGTGAGAAATGCTGTAAAACCGGATTGTACTCACGTGCAATCCCATTGGGCAAGCGACGGTGGTGCAGAGAAAGTTGCAGATGTGACCTGATGATAAAAGTAGATACTACTGCCACTTGATATGATGGGAAGTGACATCATTGTGCCAAGTCATTGTATCATTTTGTGACTCTAAGGAGAACTCCAAACCTGTCCCTCATTCTAATTCTCTAAATCCAACCTGGGTGCTAATTTGCATATGTCCATATGTAATGATGTGTGTACTGTGCATGTTTATGTGTATTCATTGTTGTATACATGTGCCTTGCTGTCTATAGGCCTACATTCAAAGTCACCAACGCCTGCTACATTGTCTGTTGCTGTGCTGTGTTGCTGTCATTTACCGGTTATCACTATCTCTCCTCCCCATCTATGTAAATCAGCCCTGTATGGAACAACCGGCAACCAGAAGACATCAGCCAGTACCGCATTGATCAGCTCTAACCGCTACCCGTTAATGGCGGCTTCAGAGTCCACATATCCCCGCTAGAGCAGAGACGAGGTCGGACGCAATACGCCACTGCAACACATACGTGTTCTCCCCCTTATCTTGTTTATTTGATGGAGTTTTTCAAACGCAAACATTTTCTTTAGATGGCACTGTGGAACTGCGGGGAACGATAAGCATCGGATGCAGACTTAATTGCCTGAGATAGACGCTTATTATTTCCATTAGATGGGCGTATAAGGCCGGCCGTGCTCCCTGGCTCTCTCTCCCTCTGCCAGACTCTCTCTCTCTCTCTCTCTCTCTCTCTCTCTCTCTCTCTCTCTCTCTCTCTCTCTCTCTCTCTCTCTCTCTCTCTCTTTCTGTCGTTCCCTCTGTCCCTGTCTCTCTCTCTGTTGCCCTTTTGATGTGGAGATGAAGGGGGAAAGCAGGCAACCACAGTTTAGTCCTGAACAGTTGAAAAATCTGGGAACAATTGAAATGCAATGAAATCGTTTGGAGGTCTTTTTCCCCTGATGTGCTTAGCTAATGATTTTCTTACAAGTTGCTTTATGTGTACGTGTGTGTCTTTGAGCCACTGTGTGAGTCTCCCACTGTGTTACGTGTCTGTCTTTATGTGTGTGTGTGCGTGCGTGTGTGTGTATGTGTGCTTGTGTGTGATTAAAAGTTTGTAATTTTATGTCCAATTATCTCTTTCCCTTTCTGTGTCTCTGAGCTGTGATTGGCTCCCAGCTGAATGTGACCCCTGTATTGACCAGGTGAACGGTGTGTGTCTGTGTGTGTCTGTGTGTGTCTGTGTGTGTTTTCTGTGTGTGTGTGTGTATTCCCTATGAATGTGTGTGTGTGTGTGTTGTCGACATCTCTCTCTCTCTCTGCTCTGCGCTGCCTGGCCGTTGCCTCTGTGGGATTTTCTTCTTCTCTCCCCTGGCGATACCCCCTCCCACCCCCAGCCTAGCCCGGCCTGAACGGCATTCCTTCACGGGTTCACTGGCAAGGCTCAAGTGGCTCCCTCTTAACAGCCCCTAATCACTCCGAGCCTTAATCATAAGCCACTTTTGAAGTAATAGTCAATTTGCTATGAGTCCACCGTTTAACAGAACAACTTTTACATAGTGGGGCCGCGAGCCAGGCAGGGAGAGATGTATAGATAGCAGGGCCCTGTCGATGGACGCTTGTTTTTTGAAGCACTCTCATACGCACAGACGCACACAAAAAAACACACATACAATTTTGTTAAATATCACTGTCATTTTTTATTTTAGTAGAATTTGTGGTAGAGCAGTTGGTAGAGCATGGGGCTTGCACCGCTAGGGTTGTAAATTTGATTCACCGGTGCCACCCACATGTAAAATGTAAGCACGCATGACGTTAAGTTGCTTTGGATAAAAGCATCTGGTAAATGTCATATATTATAATAAATAGGCAGTTACAGTTATGTGAGAAAGTTCATGTTTTCTCCCCTCAGGTTATTTGCGCAACCCCAGAAAGTAAGTGTGTGTGTGTGTGTGTGTGTGTGTGTGTGTGTGTGTGTGTGTGTGTGTGTGTGTGTGTGTGTGTGTGTGTGTGTGTGTGTGTGTGTGTGTGTGTGTGTGTGTGTGTGTGTGTGTGTGTGTGTGTGTGTGTGTGTGTGTGTGTGTGTGGATGTGTGTGTTACAGTATATTGGGGGTAACACTGGTTGTTATGATAGATCTGCTGCTGAGTGAACAGAGAGCAGGTGATGGAGATAAGACATGGAAAAGCCTATCTTTGAAACGCGCGTGTGTGTGTTTGCGTGTATGTGTGTGTGTGCTTGTGTTTGTGTGTGTGTGCGTGTAATTGCGTGCATGTGGATGATGACAGCGCGACAGGAAGCACGTGGCGTTCGAACCCTTTACCTCATCACCTCACCTGCACAGTCTGAATCAGATTACTCACAGTGTCACACTAAGTGTGTGTGGTGGCGTTTCGACTGTCTACTTGTGTTGATGTGTATGTGCACATACGTGTGAATATGTGTGTATAACTGTCCATGAATCAGGTATAAAAAGCTTGGGGCCTCCGTTGGCCAATGTTTATTGTTTACGGTTCTCCGGGTGGCGCCAGGCCCTGAAAAAACAGAAGCTGAAAAACACTTTGTTTTGGGGGAAGGCTGGGTCCGACTGCGGTTCTGTAATCACCAGCGCTATCAGGGTCCCTCATCTCGTTACAGAGAGGGAGGGAGGACATAAAAGGTATTTTATTCCACACTGAGTGCACAGGAAAGGAGGCAGAGAGAGGGTGAATGAGAGGGTGCGTGCATGATGCTCACACAGGAGATGTGGGTGCTTGGCTGTGTATCTGCCTCGATACACCCTCCATGTAACCCCTCCTCTCTCCCCATCTCTCTCCCGTGTCCCCCAGCTTCGGTCTACTGCTACCCCGGCCCAGGAGTCAGTCTGACTATGTTGGGTTTGGAAGGGGGGTACCCTTGCTACCATTCTTTCCCCCTGCCCCCTTCTCACCCTCTCTGTCTCCTCCTCTACGTGTGTTTCAGTTCAAATCCCTGCTCTGTTTGGGCTGGGGGAATAAGGACAGAGACAGTCTGGATTTACAGCATGAGAGATTTAAGCAATAAAGCACGTGGGGGTGTGGTATACGGCCACTATACCACGGCTAAGGTCTGTGATATATTGTAGTTACATCTGTATTAGACAGCGTCTAATACAGATGTACCTACTGCTACTGCTACTGCTACTACTACTGCTACTGCTACTGCTATTACTACTACTACTACTGCTCCTGCTACTACCACTACTACTACTACTACTACTAATACTACTGCTGTTGCTACTACTACTACTGCTGCTTCTGCTACTACTGCTGCTACTGCAACTACTACTACTACTACTGCTACTGCTGCTAGTACTACTACTGCTGTTGCTACTACTACTACCACTACTGCTACTGCTACTACTACTGCTACCGCTACTGCTGTTGCTACTACTACTACTACTACTACTACTACTACTACTACTACTACTACTACTGCTACTACTGTTACTACTACTACTACTGCTGCTTCTGCTACTACTGCTGCTACTACTACTACTACTACTACTACTACTACTACTACTACTACTACTACTGCTACTGCTACTGCAGTTGCTACTACTACTACTACTACTACTGCTACTACCGCTACTACTACTACTACTACTACTACTGCTACTACTACTACTACTACTACTACTACTACTACTACTGCTACTGCTACTACTACTACTACTACTACTACTACTACTACTACTACTACTACTGCTACTACTGCTACTACTACTACTACTACTACTACCGCTACCGCTACCGCTACCACTACTACTACTACTTTTGCTACTACTGCTGCTACTACTACTACTACTACTACTACTACTACTACTACTACTACTGCTACTGCTACCACTACTACTACTACTACTACTACTACTGCTGCTGCTACTACTACTACTACCACTACTACCACTACTACTACTACTACTGCTGCTGCTACTACTACTACTACTACTACTACTACTACTACTACTACTACTACTACTACTACTACTACTACTACTACTACTACTACTACTACTACTACTACACTATCATCAGTAACATGTCATCCAGAATAACCCCACACATCACGTCTTCCACTCCTCTGAAGTTGAACAAAGTCCTTTATGGTGCGGAGACGTGTGGAGGGCGTCTGGTGGAGCGACTGATCGGCCCCTTTTCAGAGCCATTAGTGAGAACGGTGTATAATTCACTCTTTATTCATCTATCTGCATTAGGACCTAATGAATCATGACCACTAGGTATTGTTCCATACTTCTCTATCTTAACGTTGCTCACCATCCCACACACACTCAGGTGTAGAACATCATTATGGCAGAGTTCCAATTGATGAGGAGTATTATACTAGCAAATAGATTTAGCCTTCGTCGAGACATTACTACACAAAGAAAGGGAAGAAAGAAAAGACAGAATCATCAACAACTTTATTCCAATCAGCATATCTCAGTTGAATGAGTAAAAGAATCGTATCAAAAAGAAAACGGAGGCTCAAATCGTCTCAAATTGCATTTTTTCCCTCCCCCATCATGAAAAGTTACCGATTAGCATGAAAGCCGTAAATTGAATTTTTTATTTTATTTAAGTAATAATTGATTCGACATTTCGGAGCACTTCAAAGGCAGTTTGCCCCCAAGGCTCTGCAGTAACTCACAGTGTAACGCAGTGGGTTTACCTTTAGCTGGGAGTCTAGTGTACCCTCTGCTTTCTTCTCCACCCATCTCTCTCTCCCACTTTATCCCCCTCTTTCACTTTCTGTCCCTACTGTATACCCTCTGAAATGTAAGGCGAGGTTTATCTAAGTTAGTGTGAACTCTGTTGTGTGTGTGTATGCGTGTGTGTGTGTGACGACGTGTGTGTGTATGTGTACGTCTGCATGCCTACCTCACTGGTTCAGGCTCACTGGTATATTGTAACACTACAAAGGGTCCTGTCTGATTACCAGCAAATGCGGCTACACACAGTTAGTCTGCCTCCATTATAACTCTTTTCACTTCCTTGTTTGGTTTATTTATTTTTCCTCAGGAAATGCCTTCTTGTCTGTCTGACTCCGTTGTCTGTTTCATGCTATACTGGGCGGTTGGTTGGGGGACAGATGGGAGAAGGGAGTTTTGATGTGTAAATACTCAGTTCAACAAAGTCAAGTCGCTATCGCCTCATGGTGTTGTAGGGGGAGAGGAGAGTTAGTCTCATAAGCCCCCACCACATGCCCCAACTGCTTGGCTGACACATTGTTGCTCATCATTCAAACGCCTGTCTATAAAGTTATTTCAAGGTGAAAGAGCTGTGTGTAGCTAGCCGTGTCAAGAAATCTTTGTCACCTGCTCTTTTAGTCTTCACTCATATTCACCTTTACAAAGTATTTCATGTATGTATTTGTTAGCTTGTAAATATGTTGTTATTTTTTTGCTAAGTTATTCATGGCATTGCTGATTGCGCCTGTCACTGTAATGAGGGGCTTTGTAATTGTTAAGTAATTAGAACTGTCATCCTCATAATCTATGATGAAAAGGTCAGTAAAATGGTCTCTCTCTCTCTCTCTCTCTCTCTCTCTGCTCCACCACTATCTCTCTTTCTACTCTCTCTCCTCTGCCACTATCTCTCTTTTTACTTTCTCCTCTCTCTTTCTCTCTCTCTCTCTCTCTGCTCCACCACCATATCTCTCTACTCTCCACTCTCTCTTCTCTTGCTCTTACTCTCTCTCTATTTCTCTCCATCTCCTCTCTCGGTCTCCCTCACTTTCTCTCTTTCCCTCTCTCACTCTTGTTTCTCCTCCTGCTCCCCTCTCTCTCCCTCTCTCCTTCCCTCCATCTCTCTGCCTCCCAGTACCCAGGGCTGATTATTAGAGCTCAGGCAGGGGGGCCTGAGGGGGAGGAAGGGGCAGGCAGGGGGAGGAAAGCAGACCTTATCTCAGACAATTAATCAGAGACACTCATATTGCGGGACAATTATTCAAAGCTCAGTCCTGCATAACGCGCTGCCCACGGTTCCACAGTGCTGCTGCTCTTTCCATCCCCCCGGACTGGAAGGTCAGGCAAGTGAGAGGAAGGTGGATCTGAGAGGGAAAGGGCCTACTGTGTCTGTGTGTATGTGTGTGTGTGTGTGTGTGTGTGTTTGTGTGAGTGTGTGTCACGCCCTGACCTTAGAGATCCTTTTTATGTCTCTATTTTGGTTGGGGTGGGCATTCTATGTCTGGTGTTCTATGTTTTCTTTTCTGTGTGGTTCGGCCGGGTGTGGTTCTCAATCAGAGGCAGCTGTCTATCGTTGTCTCTGATTGAGAACCATACTTAGGTAGCCTTTTTCCACCTGTGTGTTGTGGGTAGTTGTTTTCTGTTTTGTGTTGTTGCACCAGACAGAACTGTTTCGTTTCGTTCACTCTCTTTGTTGTTTTTGTTGTGTCAGTGTTCAGGTTATTTTATTAAGTTACAATGAGCACTTACCACGCTGCGTTTTGGTCACCTTCTCTCCAGGACGATCGTTACAGTGTGTTTGAGTAGAATAAAGCCAACAAGGTTAAAGTCATTTAAAGTCTTTTCCAGAGGGTTTTGTCTTTGAAGACGTCTATTCCTGTCATGTTTACATGTTGTTATAGTTTCTGCCCGTTGGTGAAATGGGTGTGGATATATGTGTGTGTATGCGTGTGTATGGTGTGTGTGTGTGTGTTTAATGGCTCTGTGCTCTGTTCTTGGTGCCCAGGGCCAACAACATTATCCACATTCCTCAGTGGCAGCAGGGTGGCTCGCCTGGCACCAGCCAAACAGGAAGAGGAAATAGCTACACTGCACAACGTTTATCTCCCAGAGAGACCTACTGTGTATTCAGAAAGTATTCACACTTCTTGATTTTTTTCTCCACATTTTGATGTTTTACAGCCTGAATTTAAAATGGATTCAATTGAGATTTTGTGTCACTGGCCCACACACAATACCCCAAAATGTCAAACTGAAATTTTGTTTTGAGAAATGTTAACAATTCATTTAAAAGGAAAAGCTGAAATGTCTTGAGTCTATAGGTATTCAACCCCTTTGTTATGGCAAGCCTAAAAAGTTCTGGAGTAAAACCTGGCTTAACAAGTCACATAATAAATTGCATGGACACCTTGTGCAAAAATAGTGTTAACGTGATTTTTGACCTCATCTCTGTATCCCACAGATACAATTATCTGTAAGGTCTGAGGATGGATCAACAACATTGTAGTTACTCAACAATACTAACCTAAATGACAGAGTGAAAAGAAGGATGCCTGTACAGCATAAAAATATTTCAAAACATGCATCCTGATTGTAATAATGTACTAAAGTAAAACTGCAAAATAATTGGCAAAGAAATTATCTTTATGTCCTGAATAGAGTTATGTTTGGGGCAAAACACATCTCTGAGTATCACTCTTCATTTTTTCAAGCATGGTGGTGGCTGCATCATATTATGGGTCTGCTTGTCATCAGCAAGGACTAGGGGAGTTTTTTGTAGGATAAAAAGAAACAGAATAGAGCTAAGCACAGGCAAAATCCTAGAGGAAAACCTTGTTCAATCTGCTTTCCAACAGAAACTGGGAGACAAATTCACCTTTCAGCAGGACAATAACCTGAAACACAAGGTGAAATATACACTGGAGTTGCTTACCAAGATGACATTGAATGTTCCTGAGTGGCCTCATTACAGTTTTGACTTAAATCGTCTTGAAAATCTATGGCAAGACTTGAAAGTGGCTGTCTAACAACGATCAACAATCAACTTGATAGAGCTTGAAGAATTTAAAAAAGGAATAATGGACAAATATTTTACAATCCAGGTGTGCAAAGCTCTTAGAGACTTACCCAGAAAGACTCACAGCTTTAATCGCCGCCACAAGTGCATCTACAAAGCATTGACTCAGGGGTGTGAATACTTATTGTAGAAAAGGCCCATGGAGTTGGTGGAATAATCCTTTAATTCATGGCCACTTACTCAGCTGGGCCAGGGGCGCTTTAATTAGGTCAGGTGGCAATGACCGACAGATCTCATCCCCATAAAAGGAGGAAAACGCCATCGCCTGATCTCGCTGCTTTCTCTTCCTTAACTCCGTCTGCTCCAGAAGTTCTGTGCGTCCATGAATCCACGTAAGTCCACCGACTCTGTTACCTTTCATCTGAACTCTGTTGCGATCGGGAGAGTGGGCCATCAGTTATTGTTTCGTTATTACCGCGGAGCGCGGCTTGGAGCGCACGCTTCAAACATATTGTGTAATGTGAATTGTCAATGGTCACGGCTCTACGGATCCTCATAGGCCAATTATGCAATCGATATGGTTAATATGTAATGAAATTAATTACATGTACCCATGAAGACAATTGAAAGGGTGAAATGAGAAACGTCATTGTTTGCTAACTGATCGACTTGATATCAAACTAATGGGGATTATAGATTGAATAACCATTCACTGTTTGTATTCTTTCATGATTTATGATAAATAGTTACGAGCCTAAATGACTCTTCTTAATGAACTGGATTGTTGAATTCCCTAAATGATGTTAATAATGAATGATTGTTATGATTTGATCTTTGTGATTATGAATTTTATTGGATACATGTTATTTTGTTTCCTTTGTTATGCAGCACAGACTACTCAGTAAATATACCACTTTATGGTTAAAGGAAGTCCTGCCTCAGTCTCATCCATTCCTCTGTCACCTGACACGTGACCACCTGTTCACCTTCACTGTCAGTCATCCTACCCAACGTCATGACACTGTCCAGCTACCCACACAGATTCCACTAATCTTTCACTTATATATAATTACGCTTTAAGTGAGTGGAACTAGACGATGGCGCCGACAGAGATGGTCGCCTCGCTTCAGGTCCTTAGGAAACTATGCAGTTATTATTTTTTTTATGTATTATTTTATGTATTATTTCATACATGGTTAGCCCAGGAAATGTTATGGTTAGCCCAGGAAGTGTTATTACATACAGCCAGGAAGAACTATTGGATATAAAAGCGATGACAACTTACCAACATTACGACCAGGAATACGTCTTTCCCGAAGCGGATCCTTTGTTCGGAACTCCACCCTGGACATGGGATCTTATCCCAGAGGCCGACCCAAAACGGAGCGGCCTACTGGTCAGACTCAGAAGGCGAGCACACTATGCTCCGCTCCCGAGCATATTACTCGCCAATGTCCAATCTCTAGATAACAAGGTGGATGAAATTAGGGCACGAGTTGCCTTCCAGAGAGACATCAGAGATTGTAACGTTCTCTGTTTCACGTAAACATGGCTCACTCGGGATATGTTGTCAGAGTCGGCGACTGAAACAAACATCTCTCTGGTAAGAAGAAGGGCGGGGGTGTATGCCTTATGATTAACGACTCATGGTGTAATCACAACAACATACAGGAACTTAAGTGCTTTTGTTCACCTGACCTAGAATTCCTTACAATGAAATGCCGACCGCATTATCTACCCAGGGAATTCTCTTCGATTATAGTCACAGCCGTGTATACCCCCCCAAGCAGATACCTCGTCGGCCCTGAAAGAACTTCACTGGGCTCTTTGTAAACTGGAAACCATACATCCTGAGGCTGCATTTATTGTAGCCGGGGATTTGAACAAAGCTAACATGAGAACGAGACTTCCTAAATTCTATCCGCATATCGAATGCACGACATGGGCTTCTAGGATTCTGGATCATTGCTACTCTAACTTCCGCGATGCATACAAAGCCCTCCCCCGCCCTGCCTTCGGCAAATCTGACCATGACTCCATTTTGTTGCTCCCAGCCTATAGACAGAACCTAAAACAGGAAACACCCGTGCTCACTTTCGTCCAACGCTGGTCTGACCAATCGGATTCCTCGCTTCAGGATTGCTTCGATCACGTGGACTGGAATATGTTCCGGATAGCCTCAGACAACAACATTGATGTATACGCTGACTCGGTGAGCGAGTTTATTAGCAAGTGCATCGGAGATGTTGTACCCACTGTGACTATTAAAACATTTCCTAACCAGAAACCGTGGATTGATGGCAAAACTGAAAGCGCAAACCACCGCTTTTAATCATAGCAAGGCGACTGGAAACATGACCGAATACAAACAGTGCAGATTTCACCGCAAGGCAATCAAACAAGCAAGTGTCAGTAAAGAAACAAAGTAGAGTCGCAATTAAAAGGCTGAAACACGAGACGTATGTGGCAGGTTCTAAGGTCAATCACAGATTACAAAAAGAAAACCAGCCCTGTTGTGGACATCAACGTCTTGCTCCCAGACAAATTAAACAACTTCTTTGCTCACTTTGAGGACAATACAGTGCCACTGACACGGTCCGCTGCCAAAGCCTGTGGGTTGTCCTTCTCCGTGGCCGACGTGAGTAAAACATTTAAATGAGTTAACCTTCGCAAGGCTGCCGGCCCAGGCGGCACCCCTAGCTGTATCCTCAGAGCATGCGCAGGCCAGCTGGCTGGCGTGTTTACGGACATATTCAATTAATCCCTATCCCAGTCTGTTGTCACCACATGCTTCAAGATGGCCACCATTGTTCCTGTTCCCAAGAAAGCTAAGGTAACTGAACTAAATGACTATCACCCCATTGCACTCACTTCTGTCATCATGAAGTGATTTGAGAGACTAGTCAAGGAGCTTATCGCTTCCACCCTACCTGATACCCTAGACCCACTCCAATTTGCTTGCCTCCCCAATAGGTCCACTGACGATGCAATCGCAATCACACTGCACACTGCCCTATCCCATCTGGACAAGAGGAATACCTACGTAAGAATGCTGTTCATTGATTACAGCTCAGCATTTAATACCATAGTACCCTCCAAACTCGTCATTAAGCTCGAGACCCTGGGTCTGGACCCCGCCCAGTCCACGAACAGCCCCCCCATCCACATCGACGGAACAGTAGTGAAGGTGGAAAGTTTTAAGTTCCTCTGCGTACACATCACAGACAAACTGAAATGGTCACACAGACAGCGTGGTGAAGAAGGCGCAACAGCAACAGTGCCTTTTCAACCTCAGGAAGCTGAAGAAATTTGGCTTGTCACCTAAAACACTCACAGACTTTTACAGATGCACAACCGAGAGCATCCTGTCGGGCTGTATCACCGCCTGGTACGGCAACTGCACCGCCCTCAACCGCAAGGCTCTCCAGAGGGTAGTGCGGTCTGCACAACGCATCCCCGGGGGCAAACTACCTGCCCTCCAGGACACCTTTAATAATGTTTACATATCCTACATTACTCATCTCATGTGTATATACTGTTCTATACCATCTACTGCATCTTGCCTATGCTTATCACTAGTCACTTTAAATAACGCCACTTTAATAATGTTTACATATCCTACATTACTCATCTCATATGTATATACTGCTATATACCATCTACTGCATCTTGCCTATGCCGCACGGCCGTTGCTCATCCATATACACTGCTCAAAAAAATAAAGGGAACACTTAAACAACACAATGTAACTCCAAGTCAATCACACTTCTGTGAAATCAAACTGTCCACTTAGGAAGCAACACTGATTGACAATAAATTTCACATGCTGTTGTGCAAATGGAATAGACAACAGGTGGAAATTATAGGCAATTAGCAAGACACCCCCAATAAAGGAGTGGTTCTGCAGGTGGTGACCACAGACCACTTCTCAGTTCCTATGCTTCCTGGCTGATGTTTTGGTCACTTTTGAATGCTGGCGGTGCTTTCACTCTAGTGGTAGCATGAGACGGAGTCTACAACCCACACAAGTGTCTCAGGTAGTGCAGCTCATCCAGGATGGCACATCAATGCGAGCTGTGGCAAGAAGGTTTGCTGTGTCTGTGAGCGTAGTGTCCAGAGCATGGAGGCGCTACCAGGAGACAGGCCAGTACATCAGGAGACGTGGAGGAGGCCGTAGGAGGGCAACAAACCAGCAGCAGGACCGCTACCTCCGCCTTTGAGCAGGAGGAGCACTGCCAGAGCCCTGCAAAATGACCTCCAGCAGGCCACAAATGTGCATGTGTCTGCTCAAACGGTCAGAAACAGACTCCATGAGGGTGGTATGAGGGCCCGACATCCACAGGTGGGGGTTGTGCTTACAGCCCAACACCGTGCAGGACGTTTGGCATTTGCCAGAGAACACCAAGATTGGCAAATTCGCCACTGGCGCCCTGTGCTCTTCACAGATGAAAGCAGGTTCACACTGAGCACGTGACAGACGTGACAGAGTCTGGAGACGCCGTGGAGAACGTTCTGCTGCCTGCAACATCCTCCAGCATGACCGGTTTGGTGGTGGTTCAGTCATGGTGTGGGGTGGCATTTCTTTGGGGGGCCGCACAGCCCTCCATGTGCTCGTCAGAGGTAGCCTGACTGCCATTAGGTACGGAGATGAGATCCTCAGACCCCTTGTGAGACCATATGCTGGTGCGGTTGGCCCTGGGTTCCTCCTAATGCAAGACAGTGCTAGACCTCATGTGGCTGGAGTGTGTCAGCAGTTCCTGCAAGAGGAAGGCATTGATGCTATGGACTGGCCCGCCCGTTCCCCAGACCTGAATCCAATTGAGCACATCTGGGACATCATGTCTCCTGGATGCTTTAGTCCAGGTCTGGGAGGAGATGCCTCAGGAGACCATCCGCCACCTCATCAGGAGCATGCCCAGGCGTTGTAGGGAGGTCATACAGGCACGTGGAGGCCACACACACTACTGAGCCTCATTTTGACTTGTTTTAAGGACATTACATCAAAGTTGGATCAGCCTGTAGTGTGGTTTTCCACTTTAATTTTGAGTGTGACTCCAAATCCAGACCTCCATGGGTTGATAAATTTGATTTCCATTGATAATTTTTGTGTGATTTTGTTGTCAGCACATTCAACTATGTAAAGAAAAAAGTATTTAATAAGAATATTTCATTCATTCAGATCTAGGATGTGTTATTTTAGTGTTCCCTTTATTTTTTTGAGCAGTGTATTTATATGTACATATTCTTATTCATCCCTTACATTTGTGTGTATAAGGTAGTTGTTGTGAATTTGTTAGATTACTTGTTAGATATTACTGCATTGTCGGAACTAGAAGCACAAGCATTTCGCTACACCTGCATTAAAACTTCTTAGGGCTAGGCATCCCGCTAGCGGGACAACTTCCGGTGAAACTGGAGGGCGTACAATTCAAATAAATAATCATACAAACTATGGATATTAAACATTTAGGTAAATATAAGTGTCTTATATCGGTTGAAAGCTTAAATTCTTGTTAATCTAACTGCACTGTCCGATTTCCAGTAGCTAATACAGGGAAAGCATGCCATGCGATTGTTTGAGGACGGCGCCCCACGTCCAAATATTTTTCCACCGGCACAGGTTTCATAAATTCACAAATAGCGATTAAATATTTATTAAATATTTTAAATATTTACTTTTCGAAAATCTACCTCTGATTTGTCATCCAAAGGGTCCTAGCTATAACATGTAGTGTCGTTTTGTTAGATACAATCCTTCTTTATATCCCAAAAAGTCAGTTTAGTTGGCGCCATCGATTTGAGTAATCCACTCGTTCAACATGCAGAGAAAGGAATCCAAAAATCTACCCCTAAACTTTGTTTCAACAAGTCAAAATACGTTTATATTTACTCCTCAGATACCCTAAAATGTAATCAAACTATAATATTTCTTACAGAAAGAAGTATGTTCAATAGGAAACCAATTTTAGCAGGTGCGTCCTTTCTTCATGGCGCGCGCAAACACGAATTTCCAAGACTGTCCCTGTCCTAAAACTGATATATTTTCTTCGTTTTTGAAGTTACAAGCCTGAAACCTTGAACATAGACTGCTGACACCCTGTGGTAGCCATAGGAATTGCATCCAGGGAGCTAATTTCCAGTATGCCCTTATACTTTCCATTGTAAGAGCATGGTCTCTTAAAACACATTGGTTTTTCTTTGGATTTTCTCCTACCTTATCTATTGTGTTATATTCTCCTACATTATTTTAACATTTCTACAAACCTCAAAGTGTTTTCTTTCCAATGGTACCAATTATATGCATATCCTGGCTTCAGGGCCTGAGTAACAGGCAGTTTACTTTGGGCACGTAATTCAGGCGGAAATTGAGGAAAAAGGGACCTAGCCCTAAGAAGTCGCATTAACATCTGCTAACCATGTTTATGTGACCAATACAATTTGATTTGATTTGAAATGGGATAATTTTGTATTTAATTGTCAATAAATTTGCCATCATTTCAACAACAAAAATTGTACTTGGTCATTATGGGGTATTGTGTGTAGGTGGGTGAGAAAAAAATCTGGTTAATCCATTTTGAATCCAGGCGGTAACACAACAAAATGTGGAATAAGTCAAGGGGTATGAATACTTTCTGAAGACACTGTATATGAATAGTGTGTAAATAGTATTTTCTTGTCTCTTGGTGTATTTCCAAGATATTAAATATCTTATGTTGTTCTTGTCTATAACTGTTTTGTACTTTGTCATATATTTATGCGTATTATGTGGACCCCAAAAAGAAGGCACTGTATGTTTGTGTGTGTGTGTGTGTGTGTGTGTGCATTAGTTTGTGCGTGCGTACGTCCGTGGTTCAGCACAAGTTCTCGCATGTACACTTTAAAAACCAATTTACTACTTAATCATTTTCTATTTTCATCAGGTTATATCTCATTACATTAACATTTATGTCTGACCTTTTGAACTGTTCTTTGATTAGAGGATGTTGTTGTTTGAGAATAGTAATCACACTGTGTAGATAACACTTTTTTAAATGTATTTTATTAAACCTTTTTTTAACGAGAAAAGTCAGTTAAGAACAATTTCTTATTTACAATGACGGCCTACACCGGCCAAACCCTAACACGGCCGAAACTGGACCAATTGTGCACCGCCCTATGGGACTCCCAATCACAGCCAGTTGTGATACAGTCTGGAATCGAACCAGGGTCTGTAGAGACGCCTCTAGCACTGAGATGCAGTGCCTTAGACTGCTGCGCCACTCAGGTTCCCAGACAACATCCATTGCGTCTGTTCCTCTCCTATATGTCCCTGCTTCCCTTCCATAATACACAAATTTCCCCTACACCGTATGGATAAAAGAGAGAGGGGGAGACGAAAGGAGGGAGAGGGAGAGTGGAAAAGAGAAAGAGCGAGTGAGTAAAGAGAGAGAGAGAAGAGAGGGAGTCATAAAATGCAAATACAGCCTGCGTCCCCCAAATGAAATGTCAGAACATAAAATATTGTGGATGACAAATCCATATTCTTCCTTAAATAAAACTCTTATTGCGGCGGAGGGGTAATCATGGCGGAACAAAGAACAGGTGATTAACGATAGCAATTTATTGTATCTGGCGGCCGGAGAGGCAGAGAGGCGGAGGACAAGAGACACCATGGTTATCATAATTCATATCATAAATAACAGGCCAGAGCCAATCACAACACAGCCCCGATGTCATCCAGAATAACCTTTGATAACAATTACCATAGAAGGCAGTCCGAACCCTGAAGTCACAATGTTATCTTATCCCTATTCTGTGCTTGTAGAATACAACAGTATTACCATATAGATTAGGCTATTTATAATAGAGCGTGTCACTCCGGGTGCGGCCCCTGCTTTAAAGCATCCATCTCACTAGGTGTGTGTATGTGTGTGTGTGTGTGTGTGTGTGTGTGTGTGTGTGTGTGTGTGTGTGTGTGTGTGTGTGTGTGTGTGTGTGTGTGTGTGTGTGTGTGTGTGTGTGTGTGTGTGTGTGTGTGTGTGTGTGTGTGTGTGTGTGTGTGTGTGTGTGTGTGTGTGTGTGTGTGTGTGTGTGTGTGTGTGTGTGTGTGTGTGTGTGTGTGTGTGTGTGTGTGTGTGTGTGCCGTGCATGTGCGTGTGTGTAGGTGTGTGTGTGTGTGTGTTTGCCACAGTGGGTGGGGTAGGTGGACCTGTCAATGGGAGGAGATTATGGGCAGGTCTTTATGTGGGGCTCAACTGCCCTCTCTCAGTATCACACTGCTGCACATTGCAGGGGGGGGGCCCTAACAATGGGAGGGAGGAGAGGGGGTGAGGAAGGGGCGTGGTGAGGGGGTAATGGAGAAGCTGGAGGAGATATTAGGAAGGATACTTTGATAACTGTTGTAGATTACTCCCCTGGCTGAAATGTATGGGCCTATCTTGTCCAAGGTGTTGTTCTCCTTCTTTTATCTCCTGATAGAAGTTTTCCGATCCCGGGTAGTGCTACCCTCTCCTCCTCCCCTCCCAGGCTGCTCCTGCTGAGCTGACAAAACAACACCGTGTGCCTGTATCAATACTTCATTTTGTGTGTGTCTCTGTGCATGTGTGTGCCTCTGTACCACATGTGTTCATGTACTGCATAAATGTAAGGCCCTCTTGTTAGGCCTAACAACAAGTCCCCCAAGATTGGTAGGTCTCACCTGACTCTCCCATACACCACTCCAGGGCCTACCACAGAGAGTGGAAGTCCACATGAGGAGGATGAAGTAGCAGAAGGGGTTAATGAAAGTTGGGTTGGGTGATGGCGAAAGAAAGGATGGTGGAGCGTAGGTAGAACGGGAAGGGCAAAGGAGAGGAATAGATTTAAGGTGCGAGGGAACAGCAAGGGGATGTCCTTCAAGGAAAGTCAGGCACAAGAAAGTAGTTAGAAGTAGGATGGACTCAGACTCTGAATGTGAGGCTTAGGAACAGAGAGAGCAGGAGAGAGGAGGACAAGCACGAGGACAAGAAGAGAGATAAAGTGAGGAGAGGAGAGCATGCGGGGTGAAGAGAGGAGCGGGGGGAAGAGACAAGGACAGGGTGAAGGAGGAGGATATTGGACTCTCTGGGAGGAAAGGAAGTCTGTGTGTACCCTTAAATACTGCCCCGCTGACCCTCACCCTACCTGATAAATAGTTCCAGGGCAAGGAACTTGGAACAAGACAGAGGAGACATGTCTACAAGATAAAGAAGAGGTAAAAAGTAGAGGATCAGAGAAGAAGAGAGGGAGAATAAGAAAGAGAGAGGAAAGGGGAATAGAGGACGCTTTCACTTTTCTCCTCTTTCACTTTGCTCGACTTCACCACTCACATACCAGCTTACTGTCTACAGCAGATTCCTTTGGGTGTTTATTTAAACTCTGAACATAACGTTCCTTTTTTATCTGTTCTGACGCTCAATCTCCTTGCTCAGTCAGACAACAGAATTCTTTGCTAGGCTGCTTCACCGGTGTCCTGAAGAATAGAGAGGGAGAGAGAGAGAGAGAGAGAGAGAGAGAGAGAGAGAGAGAGAGAGAGAGAGAGAGAGAGAGAGAGAGAGAGAGAGAGAGAGAGAGAGAGAGAGAGAGAGAGAGAGAGAGAGAGAGAGAGAGAGAGAGAGAGAGAGAGATAAGGGAGAGAGAGAGACAGAGAGAGATAAGGGAGAGAGAGAGACAGAGAGAGATAAGGGAGAGAGAGAGACAGAGAGAGATAAGGGAGAGAGAGACAGAGAGCGAGAGAGAGACGAGAGAGAGAGAGGGAGAGAGAGACGAGAGAGAGAGAGGGAGAGAGAGACGAGAGAGAGAGAGGGAGAGAGAGACGAGAGAGAGAGAGAGAGAGAGAGAGAGAGAGAGAGAGAGAGAGAGAGAGAGAGAGAGAAAGAGAGGGAGAGAGAGAGAGAGAGAGAGAGAGAGAGAGAGAGAGAGAGAGAGAGAGAGAGAGAGAGAGAGAGAGAGAGAGAGAGAGAGAGAGAGAGAGAGAGAGAGAGAGAGAGAGAGAGAATCAGTCATAGAGCCCATTGCCCTTTATGGTTGTGAGGTCTGGGGTCCGCTCACCAACCAAGATTTCACAAAATGGGACAAACACCAAATTGAGACTCTGCATGCAGAATTCTGCAAAAATATCCTCCGTGTACAACGTAGAACACCAAATAATGCATGCAGAGCAGAATTAGGCCGATACCCACTAATTATCAAAATCCAGAAAAGAGCCGTTAAATTCTACAACCACCTAAAAGGAAGCGATTCCCAAACCTTCCATAACAAAGCCATCACCTACAGAGAGATGAACCTGGAGAAGAGTCCCCTAAGCAAGCTGGTCCTAGGGCTCTGTTCACAAACACAAACACACCCCACAGAGCCCCAGGACAACAGCACAATTAGACCCAACCAAATCATGAGAAAACAAAAAGATAATTACTTGACACATTGGAAAGAATTAACAAAAAAACAGAGCAAACTAGAATGCTATTTGGCCCTAAACAGAGAGTACACAGTGGCAGAATACCTGACCACTGTGACTGACCCAAACTTAAGGAAAGCTTTGACTATGTACAGACTCAGTGAGCATAGCCTTGCTATTGAGAAAGGCCGCCGTAGGCAGACATGGCTCTCAAGAGAAGACAGGCTATGTGCACACTGCCCACAAAATGAGGTGGAAACTGAGCTGCACTTCCTAACCTCCTGCCCAATGTATGACCATATTAGAGAGACATATTTCCCTCAGATTACACAGATCCACAAAGAATTCGAAAACAAATCCAATTTTGATAAACTCCCATATCTACTGGGTGAAATTCCACAGTGTGCCATCACAGCAGCAAGATTTGTGACCTGTTGCCACAAGAAAAGGGCAACCAGTGAAGAACAAACACCACTGTAAATACAACCCATATTTATGTTTATTTATTTTAACTTGTGTGCTTTAACCATTTGTACATTGTTACAACACTGCATATATATAATATGACATTTGTAATGTCTTTATTGTTTTGAAACTTCTGTATGTGTAATGTTTACTGTTCATTTTTATTGTTTATTTGACTTTTGTATATTACCTACCTCACTTGCTTTGGCAATGTTAACACATGTTTCCCATGCCAATAAAGCCCCTTGAATTGAATTGAATTGAGAGAGAGAGAGAGAGAGATAAGGGAGAGAGAGAGACAGAGAGAGAGAGAGAGAGAGATGAGGGAGAGAGAGACGAGGGAGAAAGAGAGGGAGAGAGAGACAGAGAGAAATTAGAGGGGGAGAGAGAGAAAAGAGAGGAGGAGAGAGAGAGAGAGAGAGAGAGAGAGAGAGAGAGAGAGAGAGAGAGAGAGAGAGAGAGAGAGAGAGAGAGAGAGAGAGAGAGAGAGAGAGAGAGAGAGAGAGAGACGAGGGAGAGAGAGAGAGAGGCAGAGAGAGAGAGAGAGAGAGAGAGAGAGAGAGAGAGAGAGAGAGAGAGAAAGGGAAGAGAGTGAGAGGAGTGCTAGAGAAGGATAGGGAACTGTAGAGTAGTATAGAGTTATGGCTTTATCAGTGAGTGCCCTGAGGTATGTGGGGACGGAGCTGAAGCCAGAGAGATTAGGGTAGAAATGCAGCATATGGCAGTAAGGGGCTTAAGCCACAGCTTGTATTAGTTCAGGTGAAAAGAGTATTGCCTTTACATAAAACTGGACAAATCCACCCACAATGCATTTCCAGTCGGGCCACAATGGGGACTAATATCTGAGGACTTCACCTCCGCTCCCCAGGGTTCACCAAAGCCCCCTCCATCTAAATAGGAGAGGAGAGAGGGATGGAGGGATGGAGGGAGGAGAGAATGAGAGTCAGTAATAGTAGGTATGAGAGAGGGAGAGATGGTGACCTCATCTGAGGGACCAGGGTCAGTCGTACACAGAGGAGAAAGAGGAGGATGAGGGGACAGAGGGATGAATTTGAGAAAGTTGTCAGGAAGAGTGAGAGATAGAAGGAGAGGGGGGAAATGAAAGGGAAGAGAGGGGTGGAGAAAGAGGGGTAGGGATAAGGAGGAGCGATCAATAGGAGGAAGAAGAGGACCACAGTTGATGGAGAGAAATGCAGAGGAAGAGAGTGTGAGGGAGCGAGAGGATGAGAGGGTGAGGGAGAGAGAGGATGAGAGGGGGTGAGATATACACTTGCAATATTTCCTGATAGAGTATAAGCTACATTTGTCACTTAGCATTCTTTGACTTTTATCTCAATCTCCCTCTCCCTCTAGTGCATTTAGAAGTCAAGTCCTGGTAGTTTTCATCTTTAGAATACCGTCTGGGAGCTTGGCCTAAAGGCTTCTTTATCGTCGACCTGTCGTGTGCAGTAAGCCAAGGTAACAATGGATCCTAACATTCCATTACACTCCTTCAGTATTCACGCCAGCCATCCAAATCTCCTCTGAAACCCCTCCTATCCTCCCCATTATGACAGAACAATACTGTTAAAAAAAGTAATTTTGGTCAAAAGGAGGCTAGATCTGCGACTTGCGCTTAACATCAATTTGTGACACGATTAATCAATTTGGGGGCCTCTCTTTCTCTATCTCTCCGTGTCTAGTTCCCTCGTTCGCGTCGTCTCTTTTAAATAAAGAGTTGGCCTGTTTGAATGAGTGGGGCTCATCGCGATACGGCGCAGGTTAAGTAGGAGGCGTGTGTTTTAGGATGACGCCCCGTCTGCTTCCCTCGTCCTGAAACACTTAGCAGGGTGATTAGCATAAGCTGATAGCGCTATCGGTGAGCGAGCCATTGTGGTGACCCCTCACCCACCCCCCATCCCCCTCACCCCCATACCTCCCCCTTCTGAGTAGGTCTTATCTGGGACGTACAGGGCCGCTGTACCCTCCTGGGGAGGTGAGGTGCGGGGGGAGATGGAGGAGGGGTGGGGGGGGGATAGAGGAGGGGTGGGGGGGAGATGGAGGAGGGGTGGGGTGGGGGGGGGGGGTAGAGGAGGGGTGGGGGGGGGGATAGAGGAGGGGTGGGGGGGAGATGGAGGAGGGGTGGGGTGGGGAGATAGAGGAGGGGTGCCCGTGGGGGGGAGATAGAGGAGGGGGGGGGGGAGATGGAGCAGTGAAGAATCCTCCATGAGGCCAATCTCAGAGTCCACTCTTTCTTTCTTTCTTTCTCTCTCTCTCTTTCTCTTTCACTCTCTCTCTCTCTCTCTCTCTCTCTCTCTCTCTCTCTCTCTCTCTCTCTCTCTCTCTCTCTCTCTCTCTCTCACTCTCACTCTCACTCTCTCTCGCATACTGTAAAGACCTACCTCACACACACCTAAAGTATATGCCAAGGAAATGTACTCAATTTGACTCAATTAAGTTCAGCATATAGCTAACTTTTTTGTCAAGGATGATGAAAAACAATACACGCAAGCACAAACAAACACATTTCGTGAAGCTTAGCAACTTCCACGGACATGAAAGCCTCTGAAATAGCTTATGAACACTGAACTATTCATACCAGCTTGCTATAATGATGCAAATGATAACATTGGTGCCTGGCTTCCTCGTTTCCTGATCCTGTGGTTCACTTGGAACTATGCAGCACACATATTTTTCACACATACACACACATCACTCACACTCATAACACAGACGCATGATCAAATTCACACGGCTCCATTGCTCATCCCTTTTGTTGGGATCTGTAGGGATCACATGTTTACCCACAGAGCTATTTCTTCTAGAAGCCTCCGTCACGGGTAGAAGAGAGTAACGTTCACCTCTTTTTTTTTGTGTTTGTCTGTATACTGTATATGCTAATGCTCCGGCTAACGCGGTTTCACACGGTTTGTTTCTCTAAATGATGCAACTTGCCAGACATCCCTTTTTCTGCTGATGTTCACACTTCCATTTTTTGGGAGTGAGCAATTTGGAGAGGGAGGGAGGGAGTATGAGGAAAAGAAAGAGAAAGAGAGAGCGAGGGAAAGCGGGGTGAAGGAGGAGTGTACAAATCCACAAAGGTTTTGTAATAAATGCATCGGCGACAATAAAAACAAAAACATTCAAGGGAGAAAAGACGTGTTTCTGTGTTAAACAATTAGTGCTGCAGCATTAGAGCCGATCACTGGGAAACAAAGGCTCTGCAGTAGCAGGGCTTTACCCCAGACACAAAGACACAAAGACAGATGCTATGGTACTACAATACTACAGCTTTATATTACAGCCCTGCCTGGCTCTACTACAGACCAGATACAGTACTACAATACTACAGCTTTATATTACAGCCCTGCCTGGCTCTACTACAGACCAGATACAGTACTACAATACTACAGCTTTATATTACAGCCCTGCCCGGCTCTACTACAGACCAGATACAGTACTACAATACTACAGCTTTATATTACAGCCCTGCCTGGCTCTACTACAGACCAGATACAGTACTACAATACTACAGCTTTATATTACAGCCTTGCCCGTCTCTATTACAGTACTACAATACTACAGCTTTATATTACAGCCCTGCCTGGCTCTACTACAGACCAGATACAGTACTACAATACTACAGCTTTATACTACAGCCTTGCCCGTCTCTATTACAGTACTACAATACTACAACATTATACTACAGCCCTGCCCGTCTCTACTACAGACCAGATACAGTACTACAATACTACAGCTTTATACTATAGCCTTGCCCAGCTCTACTACAGACCAGATACAGTACTACAATACTACAGCATTATACTACAACCCTGACCATCTCTGCTACAGACCAGATACAGTACCACAATACTACAGCTTTATACTACAGCCCTGCCCAGCTCTACTACAGACCAGATACAGTACCACAATACTACAGCTTTATACTACAGCCCTGCCCAGCTCTACTACAGACCAGATACAGTACCACAATACTACAGCTTTATACTACAGCCCTGCCCAGCTCTACTACAGACCAGATACAGTACTACAATACTACAGTGTTATACTACAGCCCTGCCCGTCTCTACTACAGACCAGATACAGTACTACAATACTACAGCTTTATACTACGGCCCTACACAGCTCTACTACAGACCAGATACAGTACTACCATACTATAGCTTTATACTACAGTTCAGCCCATCTATCCTACAGACCAGATACAGTACTACCATACTATAGCTTTATACTACAGCCCAGCCTATCTCTACTACAGACCAGATACAGTACTACAATACTACAGTTTTATACTACAGTCCAGACACAGTATTACAATACTACAGCCCAGCTACAGTATATTATAGCCCCGCTCTATTCTACAGTACTATAGCTCTATGCAATACTACAGCCCAGCTCTCTACTACAGCCCAGAAATGGAGTAGTGCAGGTGTAAGTGTACACTGTAAAAACAAATCCAGTTGTAAAAACAACAGGATGTATTTTTACAGCGTATAGTATATTCATAGCCATATTGAGATATGTGTATTTCTGGATCTCAGTATAGGTATACATGATATTACGTCTTTCTGTCTCTCACATAGTGAATCCCCCTGAGGGCCGAGACAAATTGAGTGTGACACACACAGACACTCTCTGGGCTACCTGGTGTGTGTGTTTCAGGGTGCTACGGTAATCCCACCACCCTGTGTGGTCAGACTCTGGGGTACCGCGCTCCACTTTGAGCTCCTGTTGACAGTGTGTGTGTGTGTGTGTGTGTGTGTGTGTGTGTGTGTGTGTGTGTGTGTGTGTGTGTGTGTGTGTGTGTGTGTGTGTGTGTGTGTGTGTGTGTGTGTGTGTGTGTGTGTGTGTGTGTGTGTGTGTGCATATGCGTGATTGAGTGAGTGAGCAATTGACTGAGCGAATGCGTTCGTGTGTGTGTGTGTGTGTGTCAGGGGACTCGCTTTGGTGGCCCCTTCTCTGTACACTCCCGTCAATGGTTCCAGTGTTTAATGTGTACGCATTTATGTGTGTGTGTGTGTGTGTGTGTGTGTGTGTGTGTGTGTGTGTGTGTGTGTGTGTGTGTGTGTGTGTGTGTGTGTGTGTGTGTGACTCTAGCACTTAACCTCCTGACCGGCATCAGCTTGGGCACCATGGTAGCGCCACTGAGCCTCTCACCCCCCGCCACACAGCAGTGGTGTGTGTTACCCCCTCTGGAGAGGGTGAGGAGCCACACACACCCACACACTCAACCTTGGACTTTCTTTAGCTCCATGTTTAGTCTCCCTGGTCTTTTGTTCCTCCCTGATCAGTCCACCTGCATATGAGGGAGGAAGTCTCCTTGTTTCTTTCTCTTTAATGTCAGGAAGTTTTTGATTCTCTCAGTGCTGTATCCTGCCCCTCTAAACCACTAATCGACACAACACTGCACCTCTCTCTTCCCCTGTCTTTTCTTCTGTCCATTACTGCCTCCGTCTCTCTCCTCCTCTCTCCTATTCACAGTATCCTATCTTCATTCACCTTTCTCAGACACCTGTTGCATGTTCTCATGCGGAACATAATCACCTGTGCCATTGAGTTACAGTGTGTGTGTGAATTATTCATGTGTGTGCATGTGTGTGTGTGGAATATGTGTGTGTAAGTGTACAGTGTGTGTGTGCTGGTGCAGGGGGTTCAGACTGGCATTCAGATTAGCACAATACAAGATATTTAATGCTCAATGATGAATTGATTACAGAAAAAATGGGTGTGTTTAACAGTAGAGAGTGTAGTAGATGATAGTAGTAGATGATAGTAGTAGATGATAGTAGTAGGTGATAGTAGTAGGTGATAGTAGTAGGTGATAGTAGTAGATAATAGTAGTAGGTGATAGTAGTAGATAATAGTAGTAGATGATTGTAGTAGATGATAGTAGTAGATGATAGTAGTAGGTGATAGTAGTAGGTGATAGTAGTAGATGATAGTAGTAGATGATAGTAGTAGGTGATAGTAGTAGGTGATAGTAGTAGGTGATAGTAGTAGGTGATAGTAGTAGATAATAGTAGTAGATGATAGTAGTAGATGATAGTAGTAGGTGATAGTAGTAGGTGATAGTAGTAGATGATAGTAGTAGGTGATAGTAGTAGGTGATAGTAGTAGGTGATAGTAGTAGGTGATAGTAGTAGATGATAGTAGTAGGTGATAGTATTAGGTGATAGTAGTACATGATAGTAGTAGGTGATAGTAGTAGGTGATAGTAGTAGATGATAGTAGTAGGTGATAGTAGTAGATGATAGTAGTAGGTGATAGTAGTAGGTGATAGTAGTAGGTGATAGTAGTAAGTGATAGTTGTAGATGATAGTAGTAGGTGATAGTAGTAGGTGACAGGAGTAGGTGATAGTAGTAGATTATAGTAGAAGGTGATAGTAGTAGATGAGAGTAGTAGGTGATAGTAGTAGGTGATAGTAGCAGGTGATAGTAGTAGGTGATAATAGTATATGATAGTAGTAGGTGATAGTAGTAGGTGATAGTAGTAGGTGATAGTAGTAGGTGATAGTAGTAGGTGATAGTAGTAGGTGATAGTAGTAGATGATAGTAGCAGGTGATAGTAGTAGGTGATAGTAGAAGGTGATAGTAGAAGGTGATAGTAGTAGGTGATAGTAGTAGGTGATAGTAGTAGATGACAGTAGTAGATGATAGTAGTAGGTGATAGTAGTAGATGATAGCAGGAGGCGATAGTAGCAGGCGATAGTTGTAGGCGATAATTGTAGGCGATAGTAGTAGGTGATAGTAGCAGATGATAGTTGTAGGTGATAGTAGTAGGTGATAGTGGTAGGTGATAGTAGTAGGTGATAGTAGTAGATGATTGAAGTAGGTGATAGTAGTAGATGATAGTAGTAGATGATAGTAGTAGATGATAGTAGTAGATGACAACAGTAGATTATAGTAGAAGGTGATAGTAGTAGATGATAGTAGATGATAGTAGTAGGTGATAGTAGTATATGATAGTAGTAGGTGATAGTAGTAGATGATAGTAGTAGGTGATAGTAGTAGATGATAGTAGTAGATGATAGTAGTAGGTGATAGTAGTAGATAATAGTAGTAGATGACAACAGTAGATTATAGTAGAAGGTGATAGTAGTAGGTGATAGTAGTAGATGATTCCTGTAGGTGATAGAAGTAGGTGATAGTAGTAGATGATAGTAGTAGGGGATAGTAGTAGATAATAGTAGAAGATGACAACAGTAGATGATAGTAGTAGGTGATAGTAGTAGATGACAACAGTAGATGATAGTAGTAGATAATAGTAGTAGATGACAGCAGTAGATTATAGTAGAAGGTGATAGTAGTAGATAATAGTAGTAGATGATAGTAGTAGGTGATAGTAGTAAATGACAGTAGTAGATGAAAGTGGTAAGTGATAGTAGAAGGTGATAGTAGTAGGTGATAGTAGACTGTGATTGTAGTATGTGATAGTAGTAGATGATAGTTGTAGGTGAAAGTAGTAGGTGATAGTAGTAGATGATAGTAGTTGGTGTTAGTAGTAGGTGATAGTAGTAGATGATAGTAGACTGTGATTGTAGTATGTGATAGTAGTAGATGATAGTTGTAGGTGAAAGTAGTAGGTGATAGTAGTAGATGATAGTAGTTGATGATAGTTGTAGATGATAGTAGTAGATGATATTAGTAGATGTTATTAGTGGGTGATATTAGTAGTTGACAGTAGTAGGTGATAGTAGTACGTGATAGTAGTAGGTTATAGCAGTAGGTGATAGTTTTAGGTGATAACAGTAGGTGGTAGTAGTAGATGATAGTATTAGATGATGGTAGTAGGTGAAAATAGTAGGTGATAGTAGTAGGCGATAGTAGTAGGTGATCGTAGTAGATGATAGTTGTAGGTTAAAATAGTAGGTGATAGCAGTAGGTGATAGTAGAAGATGATAGTAGTAGGTGATAGTAGTAGGTTATAGTAGTAGGTTATAGTAGCAGTTGACAGTAGTAGATGATGGTAGTAGGTGATAGTAGTAGATGATAGTAGTAGGTGATATTAGTAGGTGATATTAGTAGATGACAGTTGTAGAGGATAGTAGTAGATGTAAGTAGACAATGATAGCAGTTGGTGATAGTAGTAGATAGTGGTAGATGACAGCAGTAGATTATAGTAGTAGGTGATAGCAGTAGATGATAGTAGTAGGTTGACAGTAGTAGGTCATAGTGGTAGATGATAGTAGTAGGCGATAGTAGTAGATAGTGGTAGATGACAGCAGTAGATTAGAGTAGTAGATTACAGTAGTAGATGATTTTGTAGGTGATAGAAGTAGGTGTTAGTAGTAGATTACAGTATTAGATGACAGGATTTGATAATATTAGTAGATGATAATAGTTGATGATAGTAGTAGAAGATAGTTGTAGGTGATAGTAGTATGTGATAGTATTAGGTGATTGTAGCAGGTGATAGTAGTGGGTGATAGTTGTAGGTGATAGTAGTAGGTGATAGTAGTAGGTGATAGTAGTAGGGCATAGTAGTAGATGATAGTAGTAGGTGATAGTAGTAGGTGATAGTATTAGGTGATAGTTCTAGCTGTCAGTAGTAGGTGATAGTTGTAGGTGAAAGTAGTAGGGCCTGGTAGTATGTGATAGTAGTAGGTATTAGTATTAGATGATAGTTGTAGGTGATAATAGTAGGTGATAGTAGTAGGTGATAATAGCATTTGATAGTAGTAGGTGATAGTAGTAGATGATAGTAGTAGGTGATAGTAGTTTGTGATAGTAATAGATGAAAGTAGTAGGTGATAGTAGTAGATGGCAGTAGTAGATGACAGTTGAAGGTGACAGTAGTAGGTGATTGTAGTATGGTGATAGTAGCAGGTTAAAGCAGTAGGTGATAGTTTTAGGTGATAACAGTAGGTGATAGTAGTAGATGATAGTAGCAGATGATGGTAGTAGGTGATAGTTGTAGGTGAAAGTAAAAGGCGATAGTAGTAGGCGATAGTAGTAGGTGATAGTAGTAGGTTAAAATATTAGGGGATAGCAGTAGGTGATAGTAGAAGATGATAGTAGTAGGTGATAGTAGTAGGTGATTGTAGCAGATGATAGTTGTAGGTGATAGTAGTAGGTTATAGTAGCAGATGACAGTAGTAGATGATGGTAGTAGATGATGGTAGTAGGTGATAGTAGTAGGTGATATTAGTAGGTGATATTAGTAGATGACAATAGTAGATGACAGTAGAAGATGAAAGTAGACGATGATAGCAGTTGGTGATAGTGGTAGATGATAGTAGTAGGTGATAGTAGTAGATAGTGGTAGATGACAGCAGTAGATTATAGTAGTAGGTGATAGTAGTAGATGATAGTAGTGGATGATAGTAGTAGATGATAGTTGTAGGTGATAGTAGTAGGTGATATTAGTAGATTATATTAGTAGATGATAGTAGTAGATGACAGTTGTAGGTGAAAGTAGTAGGTGATAGTAGTAGGTCATAGTAGAAGATGATAGAAGTAGGTGATAGTAGTAGGTGATAGTATTAGGTGATCGTAGTAGGTGATAGTTGTAGCTGTCAGTAGTAGGTAATAGTAGTAGATGATAGTACTAGATGGTAGTAGTAGGTGATAGTTGTTGGTGAAAGTAGTAGGTGATAGTAGTAGGGGATAATAGCATATGATAGTTGTAGGTGATAGTAGTAGGTAATAGTATTAGATGATAGTTGTTGTTGAAAATAGTAGGTGATAGTAGTAGGGGATAATAGCATATGATAGTTGTAGGTGATAGTAGTAGGTGATAGTAGTAGGTGATAGTAGTAGATGATAGTAGTAGGTGATAGTAGTTTGTGATAGTAATAGATTCAAGTAGTAGGTGATAGTAGTAGATGACAGTTGAAGGTGACAGTAGTAGGTGATAGTAGTAGATGATATCAGTAGGCGATAGTAGTTGGTGATAGTTATTTGCAATAGTTGTAGGTGATAGTAGTAGTTGATAGTAGTAGGTGATAGTAGTAGGTGAAAAAGTAGGTGATAGTAGTAGGTGATAGTAGCAGATTATAGTGTAGGTGATAGTAGTAGATGATAGTAGTAGATAATAGTAGTAGGTGATAGTCGTAGATAATAGTAGTAGATGATAGTAGTAGGTGATCATAGTAGTTGATAGAAGTAGATGACAGTAGTAGATGACATTGGTAATTGATAGTTGTAGGTGATAGTAGTAGATGATAGTAGTAGATGATAGTAGTAGATGATAGTAGTAGGTGATAGTAGTAGGTTATAGTAGTAGGTGATATTAGTAGATGATATTAGTAGATGAGAGTAGTAGATGATAGTTGTAGGTGAAAGTAGTAGGTGATAGTAGTAGGTCATAGTAGAAGATGATAGTAGTAGGTGATAGTAGTAGGTGATAGTATTAGGTGATAGTAGTAGGTGATAGTTGTAGCTGTCAGTAGTAGGTGATAGTAGTAGATGATAGTAGTAGATGATAGTAGTAGGTGATAGTAGTAGGGGATAATAGCATATGATAGTTGTAGGTGATAGTAGTAGGTGATAGTAGTAGATGATAGTAGTAGGTGATAGTAGTTTGTGATAGTACTAGATTCAAGTAGTAGGTGATAGTAGTAGATGACAGTTGAAGGTGACAGTAGTAGGGGATAATAGCATATGATAGTTGTAGGTTAAAATAGTAGGTGATAGCAGTAGGTGATAGTAGAAGATGATAGTAGTAGGTGATAGTAGTAGGTTATAGTAGTAGGTTATAGTAGCAGTTGACAGTAGTAGATGATGGTAGTAGGTGATAGTAGTAGATGATAGTAGTAGGTGAAATTTGTAGGTGATATTAGTAGATGACAGTAGTAGATGATAGTAGTAGATGTAAGTAGACAATGATAGCAGTTGGTGATAGTAGTAGATAGTGGTAGATGACAGCAGTAGATTATAGTAGAAGGTGATAGCAGTAGATGATAGTAGTAGGTTGACAGTAGTAGGTCATAGTGGTAGATGATAGTAGTAGGCGATAGTGGTAGATAGTGGTAGATGACAGCAGTAGATTATAGTAGTAGATTACAGTAGTAGATGATTTTGTAGGTGATAGAAGTAGGTGTTAGTAGTAGATTACAGTATTAGATGACAGGATTTGATAATATTAGTAGATGATAATAGTTGATGATAGTAGTAGATGATAGTTGTAGGTGATAGTAGTATGTGATAGTAGTAGATGATAGTAGTAGGTGATAGTAGTAGGTGATAGTATTAGGTGATAGTTGTAGGTGAAAGTAGTAGGGGCTGGTAGTACGTGATAGTAGTAGGTATTAGTATTAGATGATAGTTGTAGGTGATAATAGTAGGTGATAGTAGTAGGTGATAATAGCATATGATAGTAGTAGGTGATAGTAGTAGATGATAGTAGTAGGTGATAGTAGTTTGTGATAGTAATAGATGAAAGTAGTAGGTGATAGTAGTAGATGGCAGTAGTAGATGACAGTTGAAGGTGACAGTAGTAGGTGATAGTAGTATGGTGATAGTAGCAGGTTATAGCAGTAGGTGATAGTTTTAGGTGATAACAGTAGGTGATAGTAGTAGATGATAGTAGCAGATGATGGTAGTAGGTGATAGTTGTAGGTGAAAGTAATAGGTGATAGTAGTAGGCGATAGTAGTAGGTGATAGAAGTAGGTTAAAATATTAGGGGATAGCAGTAGGTGATAGTAGAAGATGATAGTAGTAGGTGATAGTAGTAGGTGATAGTAGCAGATGATAGTTGTAGGTGATAGTAGTAGGTTATAGTAGCAGATGACAGTAGTAGATGATGGTAGTAGGTGATAGTAGTAGGTGATATTAGTAGGTGATATTAGTAGATGACAATAGTAGATGACAGTAGAAGATGAAAGTAGACGATGATAGCAGTTGGTGATAGTGGTAGATGATAGTAGTAGGTGATAGTAGTAGATAGTGGTAGATGACAGCAGTAGATTATAGTAGTAGGTGATAGTATTAGATGATAGTAGTAGGTGTTAGTAGTAGATTACAGTAGTAGATGTCTGTAGTTGATAATAGCAGTAGATGATAATAGTTGGTGATAGTAGTAGATGATAGTTGTAGGTGATAGTGGTAGATGATAGTAGTAGATGATAGTAGTAGATGATAGTAGTAGATGATAGTAGTAGGTGATAGTAGTAGGTGATAGTTGTAGGTGATAGTAGTAGGTGATATTAGTAGATGATATTAGTAGATGATAGTAGTAGATGATAGTTGTAGGTGAAAGTAGTAGGTGATAGTAGTAGGTCATAGTAGAAGAGGATAGTAGTAGGTGATAGTAGTAGGTGATAGTATTAGGTGATAGTAGTAGGTGATAGTTGTAGCTGTCAGTAGTAGGTGATAGTAGTAGATGATAGTACTAGATGGTAGTAGTAGGTGATAGTTGTTGGTGAAAGTAGTAGGTGATAGTAGTAGGGGATAATAGCATATGATAGTTGTAGGTGATAGTAGTAGGTAATAGTATTAGATGATAGTTGTTGTTGAAAATAGTAGGTGATAGTAGTAGGGGATAATAGCATATGATAGTTGTAGGTGATAGTAGTAGGTGATAGTAGTAGGTGATAGTAGTAGATGATAGTAGTAGGTGATTGTAGTTTGTGATAGTAATAGATTCAAGTAGTAGGTGATAGTAGTAGATGACAGTTGAAGGTGACAGTAGTAGGTGATAGTAGTAGATGATATCAGTAGGCGATAGTAGTTGGTGATAGTTATTTGCAATAGTTGTAGGTGATAGTAGTAGTTGATAGTAGTAGGTGAAAAAGTAGGTGATAGTAGTAGGTGATAGTAGCAGATTATAGTGTAGGTGATAGTAGTAGATGATAGTAGTAGATAATAGTAGTAGGTGATAATCGTAGATAATAGTAGTAGATGATAGTAGTAGGTGATCATAGTAGGTGATAGAAATAGATGACAGTAGTAGATGACATTGGTAATTGATAGTTTAGATGATATTAGTAGATGATATTAGTAGATGATAGTAGTAGATGATAGTTGTAGGTGAAAGTAGTAGGTGATAGTAGTAGGTCATAGTAGAAGATGATAGTAGTAGGTGATAGTATTAGGAGATAGTAGTAGGTGATAGTTGTAGCTGTCAGTAGTAGGTGATAGTAGTAGATGATAGTAGTAGATGGTAGTAGTAGGTGATAGTTGTTGGTGAAAGTAGTAGGTGATAGTAGTAGGGGATAATAGCATATGATAGTTGTAGGTGATAGTAGTAGGTAATAGTATTAGATGATAGTTGTTGTTGAAAATAGTAGGTGATAGTAGTAGGGGATAATAGCATATGATAGTTGTAGGTGATAGTAGTAGGTGATAGTAGTAGGTGATAGTAGTAGATGATAGTAGTAGGTGATAGTAGTTTGTGATAGTACTAGATTCAAGTAGTAGGTGATAGTAGTAGATGACAGTTGAAGGTGACAGTAGTAGGTGATGGTAGTAGATGATATCAGTAGGCGATAGTAGTTGGTGATAGTTATTTGCAATAGTTGTAGGTGATAGTAGTAGTTGATAGTAGTAGGTGATAGTAGTAGGTGATAGTAGTAGGTGATAGTAGCAGATGATAGTTGTAGGTGATAGTAGTAGGTTATAGTAGCAGATGACAGTAGTAGATGATGGTAGTAGGTGATAGTAGTAGGTGATATTAGTAGGTGATATTAGTAGATGACAATAGTAGATGACAGTAGAAGATGAAAGTAGACGATGATAGCAGTTGGTGATAGTGGTAGATGATAGTAGTATGTGATAGTAGTAGATAGTGGTAGATGACAGCAGTAGATTATAGTAGTAGGTGATAGTAGTAGATGATAGTAGTGGATGATTTTTGTAGGTGATAGAAGTAGGTGTTAGTAGTAGATTACAGTAGTAGATGTCTGTAGTTGATAATAGTAGTAGATGATAATAGTTGGTGATAGTAGTAGATGATAGTTGTAGGTGATAGTAGTAGATGATAGTAGTAGATGATAGTAGTAGATGATAGTAGTAGATGATAGTAGTAGGTGATAGTAGTAGGTGATAGTTGTAGGTGATAGTAGTAGGTGATATTAGTAGATGATATTAGTAGATGATAGTTGTAGGTGAAAGTAGTAGGTGATAGTTGTAGGTCATAGTAGAAGATGATAGTAGTAGTGTGATAGTAGTAGGTGATAGTATTAGGTGATAGTAGTAGGTGATAGTTGTAGCTGTCAGTAGTAGGTGATAGTAGTAGATGATAGTAGTAGATGGTAGTAGTAGGTGATAGTTGTAGCTGTCAGTAGTAGGTGATAGTAGTAGATGATAGTACTAGATGGTAGTAGTAGGTGATAGTTGTTGGTGAAAGTAGTAGGTGATAGTAGTAGGGGATAATAGCATATGATAGTTGTAGGTGATAGTAGTAGGTAATAGTATTAGATGATAGTTGTTGTTGAAAATAGTAGGTGATAGTAGTAGGGGATAATAGCATATGATAGTTGTAGGTGATAGTAGTAGGTGATAGTAGTAGGTGATAGTAGTAGATGATAGTAGTAGGATATAGTAGTTTGTGATAGTAATAGATTCAAGTAGTAGGTGATAGTAGTAGATGACAGTTGAAGGTGACAGTAGTAGGTGATAGTAGTAGATGATATCAGTAGGCGATAGTAGTTGGTGATAGTTATTTGCAATAGTTGTAGGTGATAGTAGTAGGTGATAGTAGTAGGTGATAGTAGTAGGTGAAAAAGTAGGTGATAGTAGTAGGTGATAGTAGCAGATTATAGTGTAGGTGATAGTAGTAGATGATAGTAGTAGATAATAGTAGTAGGTGATAGTCGTAGATAATAGTAGTAGATGATAGTAGTAGGTGATCATAGTAGGTGATAGAAGTAGATGACAGTAGTAGATGACATTGGTAATTGATAGTAGTAGGTGATAGTAGTAGATGATTGTGGTAGATGATAGTAGTAGGTGATAATATTAGGTGATAGTAGTAGATAATAGTAGTAGATGATGGCAGTAGGTGATGGTAGTAGATTATAGTAGTATATGATAGTAGTAGGTGATAGTAGTAGATGATAGTAGTCGATGAGCGTAGTAGATGACAGTATTAGATGATAGTAGTAGATGATAGTAGTTGGTGATAGTCATATGTGATAGTAGTAGGTGATAGTAGTAGATGATTGTAGTAGATGATAGTAGTAGATGATTGTAGTAGATGATAGTAGTAGATGATAGTAGTTGGTGATAGTCGTATGTGATAGTAGTAGGTGATGTTAGTAGATGATAGTAGTAGATGATAGTAGTTGGTGATAGTCGTATGTGATAGTAGTAGGTGATGTTAGTAGATGATAGTAGTAGGTGATAGTAGTAGGTGATGGTAGTAGATGATTGTAGTAGATGATTGTAGTAGATGATAAGGAGAGAGGAGCTATTATTGAGATAAAGACAGAAGGTTGTAGGAAAGAAGGGAAAGAGAAGAGGTGTAGGAGGAGAGGCAGAGTGTGGCCCTGTCATGGTGAATATGAGGCTACTGACCCCAGTGAGTCTAGCCTTTCCCTTTTTCACACTTCAGAACAACTCCTCTATTGATGTCCTCCACCACCTCCACCGGCCCAGACTGCCCTGCTCTGCCACCCAGCCTGACCTCTAACCTCTGGTCCCAAAGGGTCACTGAGTCACTTCCTGAACAGGCCGATCCCCCAGCCCCCCATTCTGGGCGGACCGTTATCTGGGAGCGCCTGTTGGAAAGCTGACAGGACAGGAGGGAGGGGGAAAGGAGGGGGAGGAAGAGGGGGAGGAGGGAGGGAGGGGTAAAGGCAGTCTGGCAGGACGACGTCGCTCAGATAAGACATAAAAAGAGCCGACCAGTCATCTGAGCCGACCCGTCACCGAGGGGTCACCGGGAGTCAGCGCTACGGCTACAGCAGCTGTCCATCACATCTCTGGAACAAGGGCTCCGACTGTACCTGACCTGTCAATCACCTGTGGTTACTCGGCAACCACACAGGGGATGCTGCACATACAAGAGCAGACTTAAGTTTTGACTGCCACAATCATATGATGTCATGACATCGTTTGTTACATCCACTGCAATTGTAGAAAAATGTATTTTCACAAATTGCTAACGATAAAGTGACAAATGTATTTTAACCGTTGTCAATTTGATCTCATATACAGTTGAAGTCGGAAGTTTACATACACTTAAGTTGGAGTCAATAAAACTTGTTTTTCAACCACTCCACAAATTTCTTGTCAACAAACTATTATTTTGGCAAGTCGGTTAAGACATCTACTTTGTGCATGACACAAGTAATTTTTCCAACAATTATTAACAGACAGATTATTTCACTTATAATTCACTATCATAATAATTCATGTATCATAATAATTCACTGATTCATAATAATAATTCCAGTGTTTCAGAAGTTTACATACACTAAGTTGACTGTTCATTTAAACAGCTTGGAAAATTCCAGAAAATGATGTCATGGCTTTAGAAGCTTCTGATAGGCTAATTGACATCATTTGAGTCAATTGGAGGTGTACCTGTGGATGTATTTCAAGGCCTACCTTCAAACTCTGTGCCTCTTTGCTTGACATCATGGGAAAATCAAAAGAAATCAGCCAAGACCTCAGAAAAAAAATTGTAGACCTCTACAAGTCTGGTTCATCCTTGAAAGCAATTTCCAAAAGCCTGAAGGTACCACATTCATCTGTACAAACAATAGTATGCTAGTATAAACACCATGGGACCACGCAGCCGTCATACCGCTCAGGAAGGAGAAGCATTCTGTCTCCTAGTGTCACGTCCTGACCAAAGAAAGACTTTATTTTCTATGGTAGAGTAGGTCAGGGCTTGACTAGGGGTTGTTCTAGTTTATATTTTCTATGTGGGGTTCTAGGTTTGATTTTCTATGTTGGTGATTTGTATGATTCCCAATTAGAGGCAGCTGGTTATCGTTGTCTCTAATTGGGGATCATACGTAAGTAGCATTTTTCCCACCTGTGGGTGATGGGATATTGTTTATGTTTAGTTGCCTGTTAAAACTGCATTGTTAGTCACGTTTCGTTTATTCTTTATTGTTTCTTTTTTTCGAAGTTTCACTGTCTAATAAATATGTGGAACTCTACGTACGCTGCGCCTTGGTCCGTTTATGCAAACGATCGTGACACCTAGAGATGAACGTACTTTGGTGTGAAAAGTGCAAATCAATGCCAGAACAACGGCAAAGGACCTTGTGAAGATGCTGGAGAAAACAGGTACAAAAGTATCTATATCCAATGTTAAACGAGTCCTATATCGACATAACCTGAAAGGCCGCTCAACAAGAAAGAAGCCACTGCTCCAAAACTGCCATAAAAAAGCCAGACTACGGTTTGCAAATGCACATGGGGACAAAGGTCGTACTTTTTGGAGAAATGTCCTCTGGTCTGATGAAACAAAAATAGAACTGTTTGGCCATAATGACCATCGTTATGTTTGGAGGAAAAAGGGGGAAGCTTGCAAGCCGAAGAACAACATCTCAACCTTGGAGCACGGAGGTGGCAGCATCATGTTGTGGTGGTTCTTTGCTGCAAGAGGGACTGGTGCACTTCACAAAATAGATGGCATATGTGGAAGGAAAAATATGTGGATATATTGAAGCAACATCTCAAGACATCAGTCAGGAAGTTAAAGATTGGTTGCAAATGGGTCTTCCAAATGGACAATGACCCTAAGCATACTTCCAAAGTTGTGGCAAAATGGCTTCAGGACAACAAAGTCAAGGTATTGGAGTGGCCATCACAAAGCCATGACCTCAATACTATAGCAACTTTGCAGGCAGAACTGAAAAAGCGTGTGTGAGCAAGGAGGCCTACAAACCTGACTCAGTTACACCAGCTCTGTCAGGAGGAATGGGCCAAAATTCACCTAACTTATTGTGGGACGCTTGTGGAAGGCTACCCGAAACGTTTGACCCAAGTTAAACAATTTAAAGGCAATGCTACCAAATCCTAATTGAGTGTATGTAAACTTCTGACCCACTGGGAACGTGATGAAAGAAATAAAAGCTGGAATAAATTATTCTCTCTACTATTATTCTGACATTTCACATTCTTAAAATGAAGGTGTGATCCTAACTGACCTAAGACAGGGAATTTTTACTTGGATTAAATGTCAGGAATTGTGAAAAACTGAGTTTAAATGTATTTGGCTCAGGTGTATGTAAACTTCCGACTTCAATTGTATTTAAGTTTGTAAGGCTTAAAAAAATAAAAAAATAAATGAATAAAATAAAAAGTTTGTAAGGCATTGTGTCATGGTGGTGTCGTAACAACTGTGGGTGATGTAGCACTAAGCCCGAGGGGTTCATCTGTAGGTGATCTATAGCTGTATCCAAATCTGGAGCAGACGGTCACAGCCGCGCCCATGGGACCCCTCGCACCACCAGCCCTGCTATCAGACCTCACAGTACACTGTGAGAGGTTATCCAGACGTGCTCTATAACACACACCTGTCACCCCCCCCCCCCCCTCACACACACACACTTATACTTGTCATCTGTATCACCTGTACCCACACACATGTCACGTCACACACCTGCTTGTACTCTTCTTATATTCCTGTATGTTTGTCATATTACATTTGCTTCTGTGTTTACTTTGTGCCTTTCACATGTTGCTATTTCAGATCTTTGATAGGTTCCTATTTCAGATCTTTGATAGGTTCCTATTTTAGGTCTTTGATAGGTTCCTATTTTACGTCTTTGATAGGTTCCTATTTTAGGTCTTTGATAGGTTCCTATTTTACGTCTTTGATAGGTTCCTATTTTAGATCTTTGATAGGTTCCTATTTTAGGTCTTCGATTGGTTCCTATTTTAGATCTTTGATAGGTTCATATTTTAGATCTTTGATAGGTTGCTATTTTAGATATTTGATAGGTTCATATTTTAGATTTTTGATAGGTTCCTATTTTAGGTCTTTGATAGGTTCCTATTTTACGTCTTTGATAGGTTCCTATTTTAGATCTTTGATAGGTTCCTATTTTAGGTCTTCGATTGGTTCCTATTTTAGATCTTTGATAGGTTCATATTTTAGATCTTTGATAGGTTGCTATTTTAGATATTTGATAGGTTCATATTTTAGATTTTTGATAGGTTTATATTTTTGATTTTTGATAGGTTCCTATTTTAGATCTTTGATAGGTTTCTATTATAGATATTTGATAGGTTCATATTTTAGATCTTTGATAGGTTCCTATTATAGATATTTGATAGGTTTCTATTTTAGATCTTTGATAGGTTCATATTATAGATATTTGATAGGTTCCTATTTTAGATCTTTGATAGGTTCCTATTTTAGCGTGTGTACATGTGTCTGTGTGCGAAGTTTTTCAGCTGGTAAATAGAAATATATAAAATATATATTTATTTATTTTCTTCCTATTTGTATTATTTATTGTAATAAATAATAGATAGTAAAAACATATTTGAAACATATTTACTCAAATGTATAAGAACCTGGCTATCATTTAGATTTAGTGTTGAAACGCAGAACAGAATGACCCTCCTCTCCTGTCACCAAACATGCGAGCACACAGCCCTCCCTCTCAACCCACTCTGCTCTGTAGAAATGACACCATTATTGCATTGATATTTCTCAACCTAATGAAATCTGTTCCGTCTTGCGCCGATTGAACATTGCTAACGTTCATCTCACAATGAAGTCTCCATGAACAGCTAATAAAACATCATCTGCTCTGTATCTCCCAGTCTACCCGAGACGCACAGAAAAACCTTTTAGCATATCTTCATTTGGGCTGTACTGAGTGACAACTTGCTGCTTTAGACAGAAACACTTGTAATATTTTTTTTTATCCTACCTCTTACTTATAAATGATGCAGTAAAGCATTCAGGGGTTAAAATCTAAATGAATCTGCATCTGGTAAGTAGGTTGAGTGGCATTAAAGTGGTGGGCGTCTGTAGGGTTTCTTGTTTTTCCAGCTTTGAAAAGAGAAATGGTATCGGTTTGGGGATGGTGCCTTACTTCTACACCTGAGAAAGGACAGGCAGACTTTCTGTTCTTTTTGTTGCTGTTTTTATGCACCGTATGTGCTTTATATGTGTCTGTTGTTCAGTCGTTCCCCATTCATGATTTTAGCACAGTAACATCACCCCATGGCATGACATCATATACCCATAGTAACCCCTGTCCATGCCCCTTTCACATTTGGTTCTAATGCCCCTCTGTTCTACTGGTTATTACGTAATCACAAAGAGATTCGGACAAAACCAGGCCTGAAAGCTGTGAGATATTTGCAATAGGATAACAGAAATCAAAGGAGAATTGTTGCCTTTTATTTTTCTGATGTTTGTTTGGTTATTTCAAAGGGAACACTTTGACCGGTCCAGACAGAAGGTAGCAGTTTGGCCTTGTACATAAGAGGAGTGATTAGAAATGCTTTCCACATGAGTTGGGTACAGTAGGTGATTAAGGCACAGCACTGGCACTCGGACCAAGGGCCCTGCAGGGCTTCTCATCATCAATGATGGTGTTTTAGCAGATTTAAAGAAAGGCTTTATCAGGCTTTCGTATCACAGTTTGTTCCTGGTATTTTATATGAGTGGAAACTACACCATAAAGTTAGAACAGAAAATTGACATTTCTGGTTAAGAGAAGGAATAAGGTTTTGGCCGATATATCTACATTGTTCCAGTCTTAATCTGCCCCCCCCCTCCCCCCCTCTCTTGTTCACTTTCTCTGGTTCCCAGGTCTCCTCTCACTAAGATATCACGCTTTCATCCCTCTCATAAAAGTGTTAGTCTCCCTCATTGCAAGGTGTGGTGGTGAGTGCTGTGCTGGGGGAAATCATAGGAGGAGGTAGTGGATGAGGAATGCACCAACAGAGAATGTTATCGTGTTAGATGTAGTCTCTCTCATGTATCGGGTACATAGTGCAGGCACTTTACCTGTTTCTCCTCTCACCTACGCTCTTACAGTATTCCGATTACAATAATGACAGCAGAAGTCGTAGTAATAGTAAAAGTAGTGATTGTGGTTGTGGCTATAGGCCTTCATTTTAAAGAGCAGATCAGTATGCCATCCAGGTCCTATATCTGGCCACATTGACAGCACCAGTTTGGTATAGCAGTCCCAACTAAAGGCAGACTTAATCCTCAACTCTAACTACAGAGCTATATGATACTGGCTCGGGTTTAAAGTTCACTTCTCATCCTGTCCCCAGCCTCAGACAAAAAAAGCTAATATTCTGTTTTATCGAACACCTGTTGTTTTCATTGGAAGAAATACAAGGCAATTCTGCTTGAAATTAGAGAAGATAAGAGCAGAGCAATGTGGTAATGAGTAGACCTCTCGAGTCAATATTCAATAATAGCCTATCTTCTTTTTGAGTTGATACCTCTCTCATTCCTCTGATTTTTTTATTCACTGAAATATACCCCTTGAGTTTTGAAGAATGTGACTGAAAGGCTATGGCTGTCTCGCCCTATCCCATGAATCATGAAATACTGTTTGTTCTGTGAAAATATCGGAAGGACGTTTTGAACGTTTAATGATGTTTAAAATAGCCCTAAATTCAATCTCACGGAATATTTCTAGTTATGAAATCTTATTACTCTACAACTAACAGGGCATTTCTGAAACCGATTTAAATGTCTAATAGGCCCATGTAACATACTTTACAGAATTATTGTATTTAAAAAGCCCATAGGTAAATTAAAATATAATACTTGAACATAATTTAATTGCCTTTTTATTTAAATTGTATACTTTTATTTGGGCGAGATAGATAAACTGGATATGACTTTGCTTTGTCGATAAATTTCGTTAATTCTCTTACTGCACTCTTGCCTTTTTGATTGTTTTACTGTGACCAAATTCAAATGAGACAGAATTGGTCTTTTATTTAGAGGGACAATGGTCCATTTCAGTAGCAGTAGCCCTTATCCGTTGGTAATCTGTAGTTGTAGCTCAACCTTTCTACGCAAAGCTAATACGCAGACACATTCACAAATATGACTAATTAGTTTACATGCCATTTCCATCACGTCTGTATAATATTCTGTAGCATATTTAGACAACAACACGCCCCCTGTAGGAATCCAATATTTGTACACCACCCTACTGTAATAAGAAATAAGTCGTTTGGATCTATTGGATAGCCTAATAAAAACAGAAACTACATCCAACAGGGATTAATCTGTCTTTAATCTCTCTGATCTATGTGAAGATTTGATTGATTGATTTGTACGTCTGAAAACGTCAATGTTGATTAACAACGTGGGTCTGCTTTTCACTTATCTAAAGCTTCTTTGATTTTTAGAGATTACAAAAATGTGCACCACAAAATTGTTCAACAACAGTTATTTAAAATATTCTGTCAGTTTGCGTTTTATCTGCAGTGTGGAGTGGTACTGTAAGCCACACTTTGGCGTATCGTCTGTGTACTTCCACTTTACCAATTGTTTTAAAGACAGGCTTTCAAAAGCAATTAGAAGTGATGTGAAACCGGGGCAGTTGCATTTGGAATATCTATTTTAAATGCATTTAATTATTTATCGTTTTTTTTATACCCAGCCTAAAGCACCATCTGCAATTACAATATACGCTAGTTAAGAAATGTTTGCATATGCAATAAAACCTGCAGGATGTGTGTGGTTTAATATAAGCCCCCTCATAGGCGACATGCAAACTTTCTTCAAGAATGTGCAGGAGAGAGATACTTTATTAAGCCATTACTATTTAACCAAGGGCATATGAACATGTCCTCGTAGTTTACTCGCTCAAAGCTTAATTGTTATTTGTAATAAAGTTTGTTTTCTTCATTTGAACAGATCATAAATGCGCTTTTGGGAGTTAATGGTCTTTATGCATGTGAGTTATCTTAACTTTTTCAGGTTGGCCACTGACTTCTCCAAAGCATGCACTTGACATAGAATAGTGATGCTATCATATAAAACTGTTACATTTTCTCTTATAAGACTTTGGGGGAAGGCTACATCAGTGGGTGTCCATTCAGGGATGGTGTCAGCTAAGAGGAAGGCCAGGTGAACTAGCAGGCAGGTGATATGATGAGTTGATTGGGAAGAGAGAAGAGAAGAGGGGAACAAGATGAACTGTGGCGCTCCTGTTCAGCCTTTACAGCATTGGAGCTTGGCGAGGTTCCCATTGGACTTCTGTCTGCTGATTACATCGATAAATAAATACATCGACTTAATCATCGCCTGCAACATTAGGCTAGACGATGCGTAAAAACTTCCCTGCGAGAGGGAGAGCGCGCATCATCATGCTCTCCTGCATGACACCGCAGCGCTCGCTGGAGCCTATAGCTTATTCTATTTCAGCAGCAACCCCAGAATCCCGCAGAGTGCATTATTCCAGAGGGGAAATAGAAAGTCGATTTAAAATGTCAAAATACCGACTGCGGGTGTGTGAGTGCGCGCACACTCTATGCAGTATTTTTGATTGAAAGTGAAGGCATTTCTCTCTGCAGCGGTATTGGGAGGGGGCGGAGGGGTAGGTAGGTGCATAAAGGCACCTACCTATGCGGGGCCAGCCTCGAGCATTAGAGGGTGCTTTGATCAGAAAGGCCAGTTCATCTTCACCCTTCTCGGGGACTTCATCAGATGCTGATGTTGGTGCGCGCGCGTGCACCGGTTTCCCTCTGAAGAGAGAAGGGGAGACGTGGGGGGAAGAAAGTGTCATCATAAATGTGCGTTGGGTTGTGGATGACTTTGTGACGACCTCTGTTGCAAATGGGCTATGCATGCGGAATAGCGGCCTCCCTCACAGACATGGAAATGGCTTAGCCGCTATCGCCGTCGCCCTGGTAACCATCTGAGTCCCCATCTCGCGGAGAGAAACGAGTTATGAAAAGGCTAGAGTGAAGCAGGGATTAAACATGATCCCGGGGACAGTGTCAATCAAAAACCAACTCACAAATCTCACTCTTTTTTTTCTATTACAAAATTGTGTTATGAAAAGCAGCATATATTTAGACAGGCAAAGGTGCCACCGACCATTTTATATTTTTAGGAGCTTGATAATGAATTGGTGCTTTAATAAACCAGTAGGCTAAAGAAGAGGACCTTTAGGTTTAAAAACTATTCAATTTTCTTAGAGCATTTAATGGTGGTCGAGTTTATATTTTAATTATGTAAGGCGATGGATGTATTCAATTACCTAGATTAAATGCAATGCATATTTTAGATTAGACAAATTTCTCTCCAGATGAAAGGGGTTGTTCACCATGTTGTATTCAGTGCGTCATGCAGTGCTTCTCCAGAAGGCTATTGTGGACAGCGCAATGTAGATCCTAATCACATGTGTACATTTCCAAATTCCATGTGTAGCCTAAGTAGTTAAGATAATGAGAGATACAATGCTCTTATACCTTTTCTCCATTTCGATATATCGAATATCAGATACATCGTGAGTAGTTCTATTTACCAATGATGCCGCTCACCTTTACCTGAAATGGGGGACATAACAGCTTGTTCTTCTTCTGCATGGCTCATATTCACAAATGGAAAGGTTATGAGTCTAGCACACTGAGTGAATGCTCTCCTCCCAAGCCTACTGTTCGACTACCCGCATTCCACCATGCCATGCACACATTACCCAGCCAGTAAGAATGAGGGCAGAGTGATAAGCAGAGCGAGGGGGGGGGGGATGAAGAAAAAAAACGTTCCCAAATTGGCTTGACCCCATGCTATTTGATATTTGCCTATTTGACAGTCATTTAAAGGCGCGCGGCAGCAAAGCAGAACGCGGACAAGTCCGGTCTGAAACCGAATCCGTGTGCGCGCGGGGGATCTGGAGAACCCGATAGCTGGGGACTTTCACCCTCCAAAGGCTTTCGGGACACTTTAGCCTGGCTCGCTCGGCCCTGGAGCGCCAGTGAGTCGCCATGCAGGGTGTAAACGTTAAATGTTTGCTATTTGTTCCATGGATTGTGAGGGGGGAAAAGTCAGTCTTTCATTCATTCTTTTTTCTCCCTCTCTCTCCCTCTGCCTTCTCTTTCAGACTCCTCAGAACCACACAAACAGCCATTGACTAAGCGGCTTAGGTAGCCCGTAATAACGCTTAAACGAATCTCCCACAATTAAGCAAAGGAGAAGTTTTAAAAAAGGGAGAACGGAAGAATAAATAGGAAAGGGAATGGAAATATGTGTAATCGTTGAGATGGTATAGACAAAGGCTCCTGAGGCGGAGGAATCCCGAGGTTATCTTGCTATCCTTGCGTTTCCTTATCACCCTGTGGATAAATATTGGTATATCATAGAGGAACTGGGGGCCAGTGAAACCCTATAACGCATTGTTTTGATTGTTACAATACACAGGTGATCTACATCAAGATATGTGACTCTCTGTATTCGAGCAGGAGGATCCGGCGGCGTCAATGTGGGGGGTCGGGAAGGGAAGGATGCTCAGAATGAAAAGCCATTTTGCGTGAGGAGGTTAAGCGACTGGCTTTTAATAAACGAGCCCTTATTAAAGGATGAGTACATTCCCCTGCAGATAAAGGGCCGTTTTGCATTGTGCTCGTTCCCTCGCGGGAATATTCCTCCTAACAGGCTGTTTGTCTCCAACTCCCCTGTCCTCAATCTCATTAACTAATCTACCCATCTATATTATCTACCCACCTTGCTTCCCTCTTTCTCATCTCTGTTCATCTCTTCCATTCACAACACCCTTCTTATTTCTAAACAAACACAACGTTTCAAATACAATTTTGTCACACAATGCGTGAGGTGGTTTCTCATAGCGTTATATGCAATAATACGCTTAATTTTGGTCGCTTTGTCCCCAAACACCTCACCGTTGCAGCCCTTCGACTTGGCCTGGGTAGATCCATGCAGGATTACTGCAGCGTTATTAGCCAGGGCCCGGGTGCCTGCCTGTCCAGCCCAGCCTCACATTCAATTCGCGCATATATGTACAAAATGTATTTCAGCAGATTTCGTGCGTTTTTGTGCATTTTTGGGGTGGTTCAATTCGTTTGAAAATACACGAATTTCTGTGCTACTTAATTCGTGCGAAAATACACGAATTTCTGTGCTACTTAATTCGTGCGAAAAGACACGAATTTAACCAGTAGGCGATACACAAGCCGTTGCAACAACCATAGACGCAATCGCCTGTATTTATTTATTTTACGTTATGAATATATAGATATTTTGTCTTTTTTTAACAATTTAACCATAAGAGGTTATATATATATTGTCTTTATTTAATCCCTATTAAAACATTGTGGTTTTATGCCTATATGTACTGTTTTCGATTTTTCTGAACAGACTTTTCAGGATAGAATGAATGTAAGCAATGCATGATGGTTAATGGTGTTTTATTCGGTTGTAGTTCCATGTATTTCTTAAAAAATAAACGTGTAAACCATTTTTATTGAACAGAATGTAACTGAAAATACAATGGCAGCCTTGCCATTGTCCATCAATAACAAAAAAAAAAAAATCGTATAACATTTGGGGAAACGTATGCAGTCATTGTAGTCTTACATTTTGTTGGCCAACCAAAATTACCAAAACGTTAACCCGTAATAAGGCTAGGGTGGCTGAGTGTAAATACATGGCTCTGAGTGTAAGCACCTTTTCACTAGAAACGTTCTTGTGTTCAAATTACCGTCAGTGAGAAATAGCTAGAAAGCTTTCGTATTTCCACTTGGCTGCACCTACGGTTACGATAACGATAAATCAAGTGCAATACCTGCGTCGACCTGTGTCGAGCAGCAAAACACCGGAAAGCTTCTAGCCTACCGGAAAGTTACAAGAAGAACAAGAATAGTTACCTCATCCGGTCATGTGACACTCTGGATGCCCCCTAAAAGCAATTTCAACCGTTTTGAAAAATGACGCCTGGTAACCCCCAAAAAATACCAGGTGCATGAAAAGTTTGGACTTAGAATATTTTTTGAAAACCTCCATGAATCATTCAGGCCATTGACTCGAGAAGAAAAAACATAAAATATTTTCCAGAAGAAAAAACAATATTTTTTGAAAACCTCCATAAATCACTCAGGCCAGCACCCATTGATTTGGGGCGGTAGTATAGCGCTCCCAGAGCGGGTATGGAAGTCTGGATCCCCCCTAAAAGCATTTAAGGCTCTGTGTGTCTTTAAGCACCATACTTTTTCACTCCATGTGTGTGTGTGTGTGTGTGTGTGTGTGTGTGTGTGTGTGTGTGTGTGTGTGTGTGTGTGTGTGTGAGTGTGTGTGTGTGTGTGTGTGTGTGTGTGTGTGTGTGTGTGTGTGTGTGTGTGTGTGTGTGTGAGAGAGCTTTTCTTTGACATCTGTTTAGCGAAATTACTGATTTACAGTTCATGAGGGTTGACCGATTCACACATTTAAAGTTTTGGAAAGATCTGACTTTTTTAAACCTTCGAAACAGCACCTATGACCCCATTTTAAGGCACTTCCCGTTGGCACAGGAAGCTATAAGTAAATACATATCCTGATCGGGGTATGCTTTTACAGAATCCTGAGTTTTAAGTCTATACGTTAAGAACTGACTGATTTACACAGGGTTGAATGCACTATGTATCACAAACTGCTGGTTGGGTATGGCAAAACACTTTTAGGGTGATTTTATCACTTCCGGTTGCTCCAGGAAGCTTAGAATCAACACAGGTAGACCTCATAGTGGCTTGATGGATTGTCATTGAAGACAGGTTCATAAGACATTCATAACCCACATAGGCTTCAGGTTGAATTTAGGGGTGCAGGCAATGTGTTCCTATGGGGTGAGATGTCATTGTAAACTGTTTGATGTAAACACCTTCTTTTAACTGTTAAGGGTTAATGCCACACGGTCAATGTTAGGCTTGCACAGAGACCCTAGGAACGTTCCTGAATTCAAATTGTGCTTCTAAACCTTAACAGTTCTCTCTCTGTCTCCCAAAAGCAAAAGACTTGAAATGTAGGTCAAGGGTCATCTTCTTGTCACTGTCGCTGCGCTCAGACCGAGCAAGCTACGGTCAAGCGGGGCATCTCGTTGAACTCGGCACGGCTATGGTGATGTCATTTTTAGTGGTGATTTCAGAATGCTATTTTGGTGGTTTTTCACTGTTGAAACATATTGCAAATGCACAAAAGTCAACTAGCAAGTCAGTGTCCATCAGCCAATTAGATATTTTCAGACACCAAACTGATACCATCTGACTCCAAACTCACTTTTTCCAACTCGTTTAGAAGCCAACTATCACATATTTCAGAGCAGGCCCAAAATTCACAGCGCCTTCCATTTAAACCATAATAAAACAAATAATACGTAGTTATGTTCTAGCTGCGGGTCCAGTTTTCACATTATGTTTAGCCCTATGTGAGGCGACCTCGAATCCCAAGTTTCGTCTCGATAGGTCATTCGGTGCCCGAGCAAAACCATAATTGGTGCAGAAATTCCACTTTTTTCCATGCCTTGCTAAGGGGTCCTTGAATGAGCTATCGGACAGAAATGTCGGGGTCCGTCTCTATGAGCCGAGCCGGTTTCAATGCACCTAGTCTTGCAACTCTGGGACTTTTCTAAATGTCACCATTTTGTAATGCTCAAAATGAATTGAAGTCAATGCAAATGCACCGAGGCTTTTTATCGGTCCGAGAACCTTCTAGAGCCACATAACTCACCGTGCTTAATCGACCTGAGCTCTAGAACAGGTTTGTAAAGTTTCAGAACTCTAGGTCTGACGGTTCTTTAAAAGTTCAAACAAAAGTAACTATTGCAGGCACTGTCTGCCTCTAAGCCCCTCAGTGTGTCACTCCATCCTTTCTGTGTTGGTGTGTACATTTTTCCTTGAAATCTGATGGGATGAATGACTGATTTACAGTTCATGAGGGTTGCCTATTCACATATATTAAGTTTTGGAAAGATTTGACTTTTTTAACCCTTCGAAAAAGCCCTTTTGACACCAATTATGGCACTTCCGGTTGGCACAGGAAGCTGAAAGTAAACACATATCCTCATTGGAGTGGGCTTTTACAGAATCCTGAGTTTTAAGTCTATACGTTAAGAACTCACTGATTTACATAGGGTTGAATGCACTATTTCTCTCAAACTGCAGGTTGGGTATGGCAAACACTTTTAGGGTGATTTAAAATCGAATCTTTAGAATCGACACAGGTAGACCTCATAGTGGCCTGATGGATTGTCATCGAAGACAGGTTCATAAGGCATTATTAACCCACATAGGCTTCAGGTTGAATTTAGGGGAGCAGGAAATGTATTCCTATGGGGAGACATGTCATTGTAAACTGTTTGATGTAAACACCTTCTTTTAACTATTAAGGGTTAATGCCACACGGTCAATGTTAGGCTTGCACAGATCGGGAGGACCTTAGGAACGTTCCTGAGGTCAAATTGTGCTTCTAACCTTAACGGTTCTCTCTCTGTCTCCCAAAAGCAAAAAAATATGAAATTGAGGTCAAAGGGTCATTTGGGTCCTTCTTCTTGTCCCTGTCGCTGCACTCAGACCGAGCTAGCTACGGTCAAGCGGGGCATCTCGTTGAACTCGGCACGGCCTGGAGATAATGGCAATGCCATTTCAGGCTTTGTGTGTCTTTAAGCACCGTACTTTTTCACTCCATCCTTTTATCCCCTTTTCTTCGTGGTATCCAATCGCTAGTAATTACTATCTTGTCTCATCGCTACAACTCCCGTATGGGCTCAGGAGAGACGAAGGTCGAAAGCCACGCGTCCTCCGAAGCACAATCCAACCAAGCCGCACTGCTTCTTAACACAGCGCGCCTCCAACCCGGAAGCCAGCCGCACCAATGTGTCGGAGGAAACACCGTGCACATGGCCCCCTTGGCTAGCGCGCACTGCCCCCGGCCCGCCACAGGAGTCACTGGAGCGCGATGAGACAAGGATATCCCTACCGGCCAAACCCTCCCTAACCCGGACGACGCTAGGCCAATTGTGCGTCGTCCCACGGACCTCCCGGTCGCGGCCGGCTGCGGCAGAGCCTGGGCGCGAACCCAGAGACTCTGGTGGCGCAGCTAGTACTGCGATGCAGTGCCCTAGACCACTGCGCCACCCGGGAGGCAGATCTGACCTTTTTAACCCTTCGAAACTGACCCTATGGCACCATTTAAAGGTACTTCCGGTTGATATAGGAAGCTGAAAGTGAACACATATCCTCCTTGGGGTAGGCTCTTATATAATATTGAGTTTTAAGTCTTCATGTTAAGAACTGACTTATTTACAGAGGGTTAAATGAGTGTGTGTTATTTCATAAAATCACATAAAATCACAGAATTCTGGCAGAGCTTCGAGACCCACTTAAAAAATGTTCGTCTGAACACACTGCAACTGGATCTGTAACTTTTTTTTTTTAACTCCTTTTTGTGAACATTACCAATTTGTCAATGTACGATTTCTCTTAAATTACGATAGATAAATGGCTGGTTCTTTTTTTCCTGACACCGTATGCTTATGTACTTTGACGTGAAGCGGTCAAATTAGCACCCTACTTTGCGTTTTTGACCTTTAATCCCAGAAAAATGGCCATAACTCAAAAAGCGTTGAGGCCTCGACGCCATCTTGTTCGGGGCCAACTGTCCATTACGTCTTCGAAATATTTTCCGTTTAGGAGAAAAGGCCACATGCATTTGCAATGTGCTTGTGCATTTGCAATATTATTTATTTTCCCTCTGGTGTGAATTTCCGAGACTGCGGAAAAATGACCAAAATTTGTTATTTTTATAAAACGGAAACCGAACGTCCGAGAGATTTCGTTTGATGACTTCCTGAAAGATCTCTCCCCCGCGCACGGCCCGACGCCGTCAGCGAATTTTAGAAACGTTGCAGGACGTCTAGTAAGGGACCTTATATTTGCAATGTGGCGTTTCTCACTAACCATATGGCGAGTGCTAAAATGTTCCCTTAAGGTATGGAAAGGCCTTGGAAAGGCCATAAGTGTAAGCCAACATAATTCATTATTTTACATTAACATGTAATACATGCATTATGAAGAAAATTGTGTAATTTAGGCTCCACGAAATATGAAATGGGTTATGAAGAAAATCGTGTATGGTTGCCTACATGACAAAAAGGCGTTCTGATTACAAGTGCACCAGTATCCAAAGTATTAAGCGAAATTAAGCACAGAAAACAGCATTGGCATTAATAAAACAATATTTCCCACGAATTAAGTCGCACGTAAATGTGCGTCTTTTCTCAAAAATTCTGTTCAGCAAGTCTAAAACAGTACATATAGGCATACAACGACACATTTTAAAACATGGTTAAACAAAGACAACATTTCTGTATATTCATGACGTTGAATTAGCCATTAAGAAGAACAAAAATGAAATACAAATGATCGCGTCTACATGGTTGTTGCAACGGCTTGTGTGTCGCCTACTGGTTAAATTCGTGTCTTTTCGCACGAATTAAGTAGCACAGAAATTCGTGTCTTTTCGCACGAATTAAGTAGCACAGAAATTCGTGTATTTTCAAACGAATTGAACCACCCCAAAAATGCACAAAAACGCACGAAATCTGCTGAAATACATTTTGTACATATATGCGCGAATTGAATGTGAGACTGTGTTGGCCTGTCTGCTTGAGTGTCAGGCTGCCCATCTATCCCCTATGGCGGGTGGGTTTGTTTGAGATGGCGGCCTGTCTGAATATAAGACTGATAAACATCTGGGGGGCTTTGCCAGGACATTAGAAAATGAGGGATCAGAGAGACATTCAGAGGCCCGGAAAAATACAAACGCGTAATGAGAATATAAATTAAATGAGAGAGAGAGAGAGAGAGAGAGAGAGAGAGAGAGAGAGAGAGAGAGAGAGAGAGAGAGAGAGAGAGAGAGAGAGAGAGAGAGAGAGAGAGAGAGAGAGAGAGAGAGAGAGAGAGAGAGATGCTCATCAGCTAATTACAGCTGCAAATATAATGCAAATTTATCCTGGCAAGGCAGTGAGCGTTCCCGTTAAAACATGCACCATCCAGATATCCGATGAGGGCAACGTGCCAAATGGCTACAAAACAAATTTCTTTCACATTATTATTATTATTTGAATTCAACAAAGATAACCCAAACCACGGTCAATTGCTAGTTGTCATTATTATCGTTAAGTACTAGGCTACCATCATATTCTTATTAGAAAACATAAGTCAAATGTTTGCTTCCTATAGCTAGCTACTAGCTACTATAGCTAGTCCTATACACTGTGTACAGCCAACTTTACCCATGCACCCCCCCCCACCGTCATAATTTCAATAGGGTGGCATACTACCCAAGAACAATGACACCACCGTGCCCAAGATAATCCCCATCCAGCAATTACAGTCCCAACATTTTCAATGTTTACACACTGCTACATGCCCCGTTTTCCAACTTATAATGATGAATGATATTTCGCCTAGGATTAATCATAGAAAATTAAAAATCTCTCGGAGGTGGTTAAATGGAGAGGTGGAGGGAGGGGGGGGCGAGGTGGTTGTGGGGGGAGATTCGTGAGAGAGAGGGCGGGGGGCTGTGTGAAAACAAATTAGCTTCATCGAATCTTTTTAGATGCAAATATTTTGTTATCTCCACTTTACTGCACTGTTTTCACTGTTTATGATTAATTATCTCTTCTTGGTGAAAAATAAATCATGCAAAATTAGGATCTCGCTGGCTCCACTGGCTAGAGCAGCGAAGGCAGGTCGATGCTGTTAATTCCAGGTTGAAATTGACACACTAATTATGCTGCAGAGTGGCGCTGGAACACTAGGAGGCAAGATTATACCTCTGCAGTTCTATTTTTTTTATCAGATCCCCCTTATATTTTACCAATTAAAAATCGTAAAGGCATTTCATTGCCCCGGGATAAAAAAGCAGCTCCTCTCCTAACATTGGCCATCACTTTCCCCCATCAGATTCATTGTGATGTATTAGATGCAATAAATTATCCCATGTAACAAAACATGGCGAGCTGAAAGGCTGGTAATCTGCAGAGGAGAGATAAGGATTCATTATTCCAAATCATTATGAATCCGGCGTTGGCTGTGACTTCTTTCTTAATCAGCTTCTGTGATCCTGGATACGTGAAGGGAGCAGATAAGAGAGGAGTCGTTTATAATTCTCCCCACCTCGGCCTAATATTTTAAAATAAAATCGCAGGGAAGAAGAAGCCGCCGCATATAATAAAAAAACACTGGCTTACATTTGGAAGGCGCACAGGAGGAGAATAATAAAACACATGGAGAAAATAAATAAGTAAATGCATGAAACACCGTGGCGTATGGATTTAGGAGGCGTTTTGTCTCACATTAAGGTCACCCTTGACATCTGCACATAAGCAGCAATTGGCTATGGCTGGCTGAAACCTTAAGTTACAAGGTGCCTTTAATTGGGATAGCTTTGAGTGTATCTTTTTAAACTGATCAGGTATGGACATTAGCCCTATCTGGGTTTAGTAGGCGATACATAAATGCTATTATGTGTAGGGTCAACAACGACAATAACAATAACACAACAATGCGATGTGTAGCCCAATGCAGATAAGACCAATATGTGCATATATAATCACTAAATGTAATAGTTGATTGCAAAAGCATGATACATTCCAGTGGCAACACGCAAATGGAAATCTAGCTAAAAGGTATCCAAACAATTAACTTGGACGACATGTAGGCTGCAAGTGTTTAAACAGGCCAGCTTGTTCTATGATGCCAACATTAATCGGGTTATGAACATGATATCATAATCCCTCATTCTATCTGGTGATAAGATTCATCGTTATAAATACCAAAAAAGGGGCATAAATAAATAAACAATGCGCAAAAACACGAATGTGTAGCCTACTTGCATTATACCGGAAGGTTTACGCTCAGCTGTTGTCAGCACACGCTGTCACGCAGGAGCTCACGTCAAATTCAACATTAATCACCCGATTTCATGCCATTACTAGAGTGCACGCGGGAGGGAAGAGGAGAGTGACTTTGGACTTGGCCGTGCTCGCGCTCACAGACATCACTGGACCAACAATGTCCCCAGAATCAAAATGGAGCCTCGTGAAGCTGTGTGCCTCAGAAAATCGGTTTTCTTTTCGTTTAGGAGAAACACCCCACAAACATGATCATGGGATACTTAATTTAGAAGGTTAAATTTATTTTGCTTGTCACATATTTCTGTTCTGTTTGCAAATGGTTGATAGGAGAAAGGGGGATTCATTTTTTTCCTGTCATATTTAATTATATCCCTACAATGAATGAAGCTAATTAATTCTTCAGAGATGTTATTTCTTCAAACGTTAATAATATTTGTATTGCACTTACAATAAGTCATAATCATCTGCAGAATATACAGCGATTTGACCTTTGTTTTTACTATATCGAAGGCATCAGTATGCGCATTTATCATCGAAACATAATTACCAACACCTTTACATTGAAATTTGAAGCCATTTATTTTTTAATAAGCACGTTATTTACGTACAAATCAAGCATATTAAATAATTAACGTCTGGATGTGTTCTGTAGTAATTATATTAAAATATTGACATACTAATTCTATAAATGAATGCTCTTGTTGCCCTGAAAACATTGAATTATTCATTCGTTTAAAAGACACATTTTTGGCTGGTTGCTTCCGTAAGTTTATACAGCGACGCTTGTGCCAATTATCTTTAATTTATTACCTTAATTGAATTTCTTCTCCAAAGATAGATTTTGGTGTGATCAGTTTACATTTTCCTTCAGAGTCAAGTCGCAACGTGAGATATCAAGCCTCCAGCATCAGCAGAATTCTCTCGCGCTCTCTCTCTTTCTCTCTCTCGCTCTCTCTCTCTTACTTTCTCTCTCTTTCTTCATTCTCTCTATTTTAGAGGAGGAAGACAGAAGATGGATCAGATTTATTTGGTGTCTATTTCAAACATGGTATCTGTGTAAGCAGATATGTGGGTGTATGTTGGTGGATAGCCTATGCCATTTTTTAGTTTTCACCAAAAATATGTAGACCTTCTATTAATAGTTTAAATTATATTATTAAGATGCTGTACATCTATAGGCCTGAATGACAAACATTTTACACCATTTGATACATTTCATGGGGAAATTCAGTAGGCTACAAATATTATGGATGTGTACTTCTGCAATTTTATTTAAAAAAATTAAAATGTGTTAAATATCAGTGTTAGAAGAACGAAATTAATAGATTAACGAAGGTACTTTAATTCTGAATATTTTGAAAGAAAACAATGTCCATTAGCCTTCATCATGAATACTATAATCCTAATATCCATTGGTGACTATAGTAGTATAGGCCTATGCCATAGTAAAATATAGGCTTACTGAGCCTATGTCATCCTAACAAAAGAATACTCAGGAGTGTGTTTGTGTATATATGTGTGTGGACGCGCGTACTTGAGTACCTCTTTACACATGCATTGAAATGGTCGATGACACGCAAATATTGATTACCAAGAGTTGCAATCCAATATGATTTTCATTTTTCGAAATTCACTCACATTAGACACAGATAGAAATACTAAGCAATTTAAAGCATGCCGTGCTGCGTGATTTCTAACGCCCACTATACCATCCCATGATTAGTTAGCTACAAGGCTAAGCTATAGGCTACTTTGACAGTGTTACCGATGCTAAAAATACGAGCCGACCAAATACTACAACAGCTACATGCGCCATAAACAGCAGTCCACCTCTCTGACCTCATAAAGTGGCAAAATGTCCTAATAGTGGTCTAGGGGCATTCGGTTAGACTAACTATGTTTTTCCTCCTTAGACTCCACCGACCCGGAAGAGCTCTGATCTGAATGTACAAATGCTTTGGTTGGCCTGTAGGAGTGTATGTGCGCGTGTGTGTGTGTGTGTGTGTGAGAGTGAGTGACTCTGGGCTGAGGGCGCGCGCGCCTCGGTTTTTTCCCCTACGCATCTCGCTCTCTCTAAATGCCATCGGCGCTTCGATCTCCATGTCACTCTTTCCTCACATCTGCAGCCGATCAGAAAAAAAACGACCGCGAACCTCTATTCCACAGGTCAGTAAATATTTAGATTTCTATAAAGCAAGTCTGTCTGTCTGGCTGTCCTTCAGCGAAGAACACAAAGTATAGCTCTTAAAGGTACATACTAGTTAGTCCCTTCCAGCCTCCCTCTGTGTGTTCTGTCCAGCCAGGCGTATGTCCAAAAATGAATTGATGAGCAAGTTTGTTCCATGGCTTTAAAAACGATTTTCAAATATAGCGTTTTTGTAGTGCATCTTAAGGAAAAAGGCACACATGCTTTTTGCTAAGTGAATTGCAGAGGCCGGTTAAACAGCTCCGTTTTCTCAACATGTGTAGAGCTTTTCTGCATGTCTGTCAAACAGAAAAGTGGTTAAAAAGACACACGCGACGCCATTGTTGTCTCTTATGTTTTTACTGTAGCCTATATGTGTTTGTGACAGGCGTTAGGCTAGGGGATATTCAGTCTAAAGTAGTTTTCGAAAATAAAATATATATACTGTAAATAGGCTATAGGTGGTCTTCAATAATCGTTTTAATAAATCGTTCCTTTTTTCGTTTTTCACGTTTCCAAATTGCTTTGGAATTTATTGCAGTTAACGTACTAGATTCTGAGAGTATTTTACCTACATCGCGTCTCCCGAAATACGGAAGATGAAGGATTTTAATGATCTATTACCACCTGAGTTGGTGACAGGCAGAATCCCTTAACCCATGAAATTGATCTGATTACCTCGCCAATGGGTCATAAAAGAAAGGAGTTGGATTTGCTGATGCTGCATTCCCCCTTTTCTATCACGTCTGTGGTCGATATGGCTTGATTTGGAGATGAGCTGTTACATAGAATGAATAGGAAACGAAATTAAGGGCATCACAGTCGCGCTATCATGGGCAGAGCTCGAGCGGTTATTTGCATACAGAGAACAGAACTGGCTGGGAAATCGCGCGCTGTTCTATTGATTTATGCTGAATACTTCCCCAACAGCTGTGTTCTGGAGATAGGGAGGCTGGCCACTCACATAATCACGAGGTGGGTTACCTTTTAAATAAGGATACAATCTGCCTCCAATCTCCAAATCAGACCACGACAGAGATGGGCAGCACACTGAGCGTGGCTTGAAATGTTGATATGTCGAAGTTCTTTGTTTGTGTGTTTATGAAGTTCTCAAATGATGTTAGCTACCTGTCGGATTTATTTAGACGTGTTTGATCTGTATGCTAATTAGCAATAACACTTTGTTATGTAAAAAGGGGTGAATAAATTCAACAACTGTCAATGGAATTTTTGGTAAAATACGCCCTAAGAGCACTACAGTTGATGTTGTTTAAAGCAGAGTAACCGAAAGCAGTAGCATCCAAATGGAGGCGGTGTGGGCCTGGCGATGCCGCCGTTAAGAAAGAGGAGGTGAATAGCGATCACACGGATAAGCATCCCTCTCACTCAATTGACAGAGTACCTTCATCTCTTTTTCTTGTTACTGAAGCTAAAGCATTACCGAAAACATCATCTGTACTCGAGGTACAATGTTCCAAAATCTTTTCTCATTTGAATCATTCTAAGAAATACACCTCATTTTACAAGTTTCATTCACACCGAGAATAATTTCACGCCCTCGTTTTGGTTCTAAGAATCTGAACTGGTTCACATAGTTAATTGAGTACAACAAGAAGCGTTGTTCTTGAAAAGATCAGAGAATATTGTGGCATTAGTCATCTTATACCAGTAGCCTATATTTGTAGGCTATATGCCACACGCCCCATGGGACTCGAGGTTTCAAATTTTGTCATGCATGATATCGTTTTGAATTATTTGAAAATGCCTGTCTTCGGTGTAATTTTTTCTCTGTTTCAGCATATATCAAAAGCATTGTTATTATTATTATCATTATTAATAGTAATAATAATAAATAGTTGTTCGTTGATTACATTTAAATTATCCTGTAACACACACATGGAAGTCCGACTGCGTTTCTCTTTCCTTCGCGTTTAAATTTTTTTCTCCGTCTTCATCAAGATAATAATAATGTATTCCAGTGGTGACTGGAGTGAAGTAGCTCCAGCGCGTAGAGAGAGTGCCGGGCGAGGCCCGCTGCCCGAGGTGGTGTCCTCTGGTTCACCCTGGATCCGCGCCTCGCGGCTGTTTGGACAGCTTTACCTGCAACATTAGAATGAAACTGTAAAATCTAAACCCATCAAAAGACTCCTAAGCCAGATGCCGGCACTTTAATTAAATTTCATTTCTGTGCCTTCCCTGTTTTTCATCTGCCCCAAAACTGGGTTACAGCGCAAGAGCGTCAGGGAAGCTTGCTTTAGAATGTGCTTATCTCCCGGTTTTAATGATGATGCTTCAATGGTTGGACACACATATATGATCAACCAAAAATATATATAAAAAATTTAATAGATACAATTTATAGTAATAAATTGAATAGCCTATATGGTATTATCAATATGCATATTATTATTATTAGTAGTAGTAGTAGTGGCAGTAGCAGTAGCAGTAGTAGTGTAGGCCTAGTAGTAGCCTATAGTAGTGTGATTATGATTATTATAACTATTATTACTACTATTATTGTTGTTATTATAATAATATGTAATATTATTATTAGACTATAACTACCACCTAATAATTACAACCTTGGGAAATACATTTGTCATAATTACAGTTAGCCTATGGGAGGCAAAATGTGGACACAGTAAACAAAATAGATGCTATCTAAAAAGTTCATCTCACTCTGACAATGAAATAATCCGGCGGTGTCTTAAATTCTCACCCTCGGTGAAATGTGTGATGTCTCCTGATTTTAATCAGCGTTCCCTGACATAATCACTCACAAATTATCTTCCCAATCTTCTGCTGTGCCCGCCACCAGGCAAAACTACCAGCCACCATACTACCACCAACATTTATGAATCAGACGCAGTGTAGTACACTAGACATCTGCTTTTTATTTGGTTTGTTTTGGTTATTTTATCACGCACACACATACACGCACGCGCGCGCACACACACACACACACACACACACACACACACACACACACACACACACACACACACACACAACACACTGTTGTGACAGTGGTGGGGATTACAAATGACAACTTTTAAAGGGGACCCGTTTTTATTCCACTCTCCTTCCCTCTTGACACTGAAGCTTGGCGAATCACGTCTTGAGAGAGGTTCCATGTCCCACTCTGTAAGCTTCCAGTCATCCAGACAAGAAACAAAAAAACATTATCAGGATTTTTACATTTACGGTCATGTGTTGCCTCGGAGCACCTATATATAACGCATATCCTACTTGGTGGATAATGGAGCGCGATACTTTTCAAGAGGATAATTACACGAGTCCGTTGACAGCTCGACAATGGCGGTGAGATTGTTCAATGTGAGGCGGTACAGCAGTTTCCATCCAGGTTCAGTCTCAGGTTCGCTTGAGTGAGACATGCTCTCTGAGTGTCCTGGAGAGGGATAAAAGCGTGCTTTGCCAAATCAGCAATATTTCTGTTTCTCACACTCGACTGAGAACGGCTGTGGTAAAATGCACAAGCTCCAAAGACTAAAAGGCCATCTACAAATATCACACATGTAGCTATCCTATTCTGTAAAATAGGCCTACCTCATTGCATAAGATGGATGTGGCAGTTATTGTTGTGGTCATGCTCTGAATATCAAATGCTCCCATGGAGACCATGAACAAAAAAAAGTATGTATCATTTCCTTCGTGTCACTTTGCATTCGTGATAGTGCACTTTGGAAAATGATATGGTATCGATTTTTATGCCAATGCAAGACTATTAATATAATCTTATTTTCTCCCCTTGTAATGTCTGTGTGCATACAACTCACTGTACGATTTCAAAAAAAAAAAAAACGTAATAAACTCCCAGCATACCTGGTTACAGAATTGTGCTATTAAACGATTATAATTTTACTCACTGGAAAAGGGCGCGCGCATTTCCTCTCCAGAACAGCCTGCGCGCTCTGCTCTGCTTGCTGAGAGGGTTCATTTCCTGGCTGTTTACTCTGGAGATGACGTCACGTCCAGTGGCGTCGCAGAGGCTGCCTGTGTCAGTGCTTTGCGCAGCACCTAAAAGAACAGCCCCCTATTATACAATGACATGCTGCCAATCGGAGAGTATGGGGTAGCCGAACTGGGAATTAGATACAAAATACCTCCCCACGGGGCAGCCCACCCCTCCCACCTATTACTGTGCAATCAAGTGGAACAAGGCGAGAGTACACTGCAGCATTCATACCTGACATTGGCATATGGAATAATTAGATGATCTGGCCTATGGTGTCAATATGAATATATTTAATTGGTCAATTCAAGATCATACACTATAGAACGCATGAATGACTTGATAATGTAAAAAAAATCCGCTGCATCAAGTTACATTTAATGCAGTCTTTTTGAATGAATAATGACATGTCAGGGCATTTGCTGCTTGTCTATCTGTGTGTTGCTTGTCTATCTGTGTGTTGGGGGAGAGACTAGAGGTCTAATACTCTGGGAGAATACTCTCTCTCTCTCGCTCAGTCTGTTTAAGCCAGCTGAGGAGTCAGGCAGTAATGCAGTGGAGTGCTTTCCAGACTGCAGTTCAGCCGCTCTGGCGTCCACGCCCGCCCCTGCTCTGTGAAGCGAGGAAATCAGCCCAATTTGAGGAGTTAAGTCGTAGCCTGCCATTATAATAACGCGCCTGTCACCGCGAGAGGACGCACTGTCACAATTTTAAGGAAATGGGCGTCCCACAACCTGCCAGGTTGCCACTGGTCCCTCGTTATTGAGCAACAGGCTTCACTTGCTGTCTCTTTCTATTTATATATGTTTTTCATGACAAGCCCGGAAATATTATTGTGGCCAGAATGATTCATTGATACAGATACTGCATTAAAAAAGCAGTCTACTTTTGAATAGAAAATAATATAATATAATTCAATAGATGTGTTGTTTTTCATGTTATCTTCATGAGATGTGCATTTAAGATGTTCATATTTACATATTTAGTATAGTCTATATGTCCATATTTTGTTACAAAAAATGACTTTATTATGGGTTACAATTGAGTTATAACGCACAATGCATTGTGTATAATGGGCATGAAGGCGTTTGTGTACCGGTATTTGCTTTCAAGAAAAATAATCTGAATATGAAATTAAATGTACTTACTATTGGTGAGACTCTTGCAGGGTCTGTGAAAGAAAAATCCTTGCAGCAGTTCTTGGTCATCTCTCCTGGCCCACAATATTCAATTAGGGCTAGCAGGGCAGGCCCCTCCCCCGCTGATGACACTGACAGACCCTCCTTAAGTTGCGTCGCGCCCCAGCTGTCTGCAAGCATTGAGCTGCCTGGCGCCATCCTGAAAGAATGCCTTCACTGTAAAAAAAACAGAGAGAGAGCGAGAGAGAGAGAGACATACACACACTGGGACGGAGAGAGTTCAGAGAGAGCTAGAGAGAGTGGGTGAGAGAGCTAGAGAGAGAGCGAGAGAGAGAGAGAGGGAAGCGAAGTAAGTGGAGAGGGTTGCCGCTGCGCACAAACAGAGATTTGATCTGTGAGTTCGGTGCTAGTCAGTTTGCACTAAGCCACCTACTGCAAACAAGGCTGCGTCGAAACATATACCTCTGCAACTTGTTGAATCGGCTTAATAATATAGAAACTTTGTCAGGGAAAAGTTGAGGAACTTTTGAGTGGGACTGAATACGACCTTGGACCTATTTATGACAACATTCAAGTGAAACATTATTTTTTGAATGTATGTTTTGAATTATTTTATTTTATTTATTATATGGGCAAATTCACATGAATGTGAATCCCTGCCAAATAATCGCATTTGAATAGACTGAAAATAACATCAACATAGGGGGAACAACATCATTTTTAAATACATTTGTATTTTTCATCTCCAGGTGAACGAAGGTAACGAAGAAAACTGTGGATTAAACAAAGCAGGAATTCGGACAGATTTTTTTCTTACTTGACTTGTATCGGTTCACTCCGGTGTATATGAACGTTTGCTAAAAAGCTATGGAAGTATCCGCGGACCAACCCCGATGGATGAGCCATCACCACCCATCGGTGCTAAACGAACAGCATCCCGGGTCGCACCACCCGGGCCTCGGCCACTCGTACATGGACCCCTCGCAGTATCCCCTCGCCGACGATGTGGATGTACTGTTTAATATCGACTCACAGGGCAACCACGTATCTCCATACTATGGGAACTCAGTTCGAGCCGTCCAGAGGTACCCACCTCCTCCACATAGTAAGTACTGCTTCATTGCGCATTGTTTTAGGCTACTGTTGAATTAGAGACATCGATCACTTATTTCTATGTGGTCATATAGAGCTAACATAAGAATAATTCATCTTCAGATGGTTGGCCATTTTAAAATGTCTGAACCGAAGTATTTGTCTAATAGGTTTAAGCCTCAGCTGATCCTGCTAATTTAAACATGCGAGGGCCATATGAAACCATGCAGTCCTCTGTTATGTGCAGCTTAACTCTCTGGTGGTGTACCTTTGGTTTCATATCTTTCCAGTTGTGAGTATAGGTGTTTGTTATAACAGTGAGTAAGACCACTCTGTTTAATTGTTCTAATTCTATGTTCAGTGCTATTTTAGCACAGTGAAATCAGATGTAAGAAGGGAAGGTGGTCCCTATCAGTCGAGCAATTTGAAACCAATGACAAATGTTGAAATCAAATAAATTCACGTGAATTACAGATGAACAACACGTTACTATAGTCAAATATGACATGTATGTTTGTATCATGGTTAATATCATTAAAATATGTTACCAAACGAATGAATGTGTAGACCTACAGAGAGAATTTGGGAAGGCCCCATGATATATATTTGGTCATTTCAGACTATCATACTTCACCACACAACCGTGTACATTTTATGGCAGGTAAACTATGAAGTATCATTTAATTATAGATATTCTTGGAGAGAAAATAACTGCGGAAGAGAAATTGGTTTAATTTATTGACATGACTTCCTGAGCGGAATAGTGAATCATGACCCGGTTTCTGTAGCGATGCTTCCTATGCTAAAACACCACTGTTCCAACCCTCTGCACTGAGACTGGCGTGCTACTCACACTGCTGCTCTGACACAATCATTCAGGCCCTGGCTTTCGGCTAGACCAACAAAAATAAAGCAGGCTGGAGTCAAGAGGGGCAATTTGGGTCAGAGCATGTGTTGTCAGGTGTGTAGGCCTGGTGTGCACTTTTATCTTGTGTCCCCGAAGATTAAATCGTGAGTGAGGTTTTAATAAAATAGCGTATGTTTTTGAATGTTTTCCGTGATCGATTTATAGGCTTTCTTAATGAAAATAATCAAAAGTCTAAGTCATTGTAGTTTCTCCACTGGTAAAGCACATCTGGATTCACTCATATAAATATCAAACGAACAAGACCTTGTCATATTTATAACGTTTTGTTTCAATAGAAAGTGTGACCACACTTTTTTAATTGACAGTGACTGAGGTCCACCTTTAATTTGTCACGAAGTGATATTATTTGTGTAATTTTCATAGCAGGCCTAGACCTACATGGCGATGTCAAACTTAAACCAGCATACATGTGAGATATTGTTGTTTAAAGTCAACAAAATGATCATAAGGGAAAGTGATCAAATCGTGAGAGTAGACTAATTGAATGTAGGCTTATTGTAATTTTCTTCACCGAGAAAAATACTGACACCGTTCTATCATCCTATTTTCTATTACAGGTAGTCAGGTGTGTCGCCCCTCTCTACTGCACGGCTCTCTGCCGTGGCTGGACGGAAGCAAAGCGATGCAGCACCACAGCACTTCCCCGTGGAACCTGAGTCCTTTCCAGAAGAGCTCACTGCACCACGGTTCCCCGGCAGGTCTCTCTGTCTACCCTTCGGCGTCCTCCTCCTCCCTGTCCGGGGGCCACTCCAGCCCGCACCTCTTCACCTTTCCCCCCACTCCTCCGAAAGACGTGTCCCCGGACCCAGGCATCTCCACTCCGGGCTCAAGCAGCAACAGTCGCCAACAGGAGGAGAAAGAGTGCATAAAGTACCAGGTGTCCCTGGCCGAGAGCATGAAACTGGAGTCTCACAGCCGGAGCATGGCATCAATCGGAGCGCAATCCTCCGCCCACCATCATCACCCCATCGCCACATACCCATCCTATGTCCCCGAATACGGCCCAGGCCTCTTCCCGCCAAGTAGCCTGATAGGTGGGTCATCTTCTAGTTATGGTTCCAAAACAAGACCAAAAACAAGGTCATGTTCAGGTAGGCGTGCATTTTATTATATTACCATTTGATTTCACCTTAGAATATATGGCATTGATGACATCCAGGTGTAATCCAAATGTACCCGTTTCAGAATCAGGACCTATTTTCGTTCTTCACACACAAAAAACTCTTATTTGGGGATATTGGCATGCCATGTAACTTTGAGTGACAGCCAATGCCTTTCTCCAGCCCTTGCAGGCCCATAGAAAGTCAAATGGGTCTCAAAGCGACTCATGCACAAGATTCGTTTGAGGGGAAAATACAATAGCAGTGCCAAGGAAAGCACTTGGCGGTAATAATAATACAAATGAATAATAGCAATAATAATAATAACATTAATAATACATTCTAAATAATAATAAAAAAATATTGCATGTATAATCCAGGTTTCTCTTTACATCAATTTGACTGAGTAACACTTTTAATTGGGGACGTTATAACGTTTCTATATGTTATTAGACTACACAAACATCTTTAACCGCATTCAATAGACATCCTTATTTGTTAGAACACATTGCTTGGAATAGAAAGCGAATTCAATCATTCACAGTGCATTTGCCCACATGAGATTGAACGATTTTCCCCGTTCCAAAGCAAAGGAAATTAGTCCAGTGAACGATTAAACAGCCTTAGTACCCTTAAATCAGATGAGTTCAGAATAGTTTTAAGCTGTGCCTAAACCAGATCCGTTTTCAGTTGTTCTATGTTTCACAGAGGGAAAGAGAGAGAGGCTAAATCTGTGACCGTGGCCTCCACGCCGGCATGGCTGTCTCGCGCCAGTTTATATGTTTAAGATAATCCCATTACTGTCAGACTGGTGCACGCGACAGTTGCATTGTTTACGCAGAGCCAGTAATAACTTTGATAGAGTCCGGATGCGGGGCTGCATTGAGAGGGGGTAATCACGAATGAGCACTCTCCGTGGCAGAGGGGCACGACTGGCGAGGCGGAATGTTATCCAACAAGTGGGAGTAATTAAAAAAAAAGGTTATTCAGGCACCGCTCGAAACCAGTTAACTGTAATGAGATTTATATCAGTGCCACATAGCATTTGGAGAAATATAGAAAACAGTGGATTAGATGATGCATATCATCAGGCTTATTCAATGCTGAATAATATTAACTTATTACCACAAAAAAAGAAATCATTTTAATTTGTGGATTAAGTATGTGTGTGCTGTAATATGCGTAAAGATACATCCTCTAAAATGAATCTTAAAGAGGTTATATATTAATGAGGTCATATAATGGAATGTGTCTACATTGCAAACCTACAGTTGAAAATAAGTATTGGAGAAAGGTCGACTCTGTGGTCTTCTAAACATAAAATCCGGAACACGCCTTGCGCAATTCAAAATCCTGTAGTAGCCTATTTCTCAGAGCCCTATTGTGGAGTGGATACATTTGTTTAGCTGCGTTAGCCAGTCTCCTCTATAAAACCACTATTGATTCACAACGTCCTCCGTGTCTGCTGAGGTTTCTGGAATGTCTATCACATCTAAGAAGGCAGAACCAGAAATGACGCATATAAGTCTCTGAAGAAGTGGAGCGATTTTTTGCAGTCAAAAGGGGAAGTGCGGGTGAGTAGAGGCATAAAGGCACGGCGCAAGGCCTCCTCTCTACACGCGTCTATGCTTTCAAATAATCCTGCCGCGCTGCTCGGTTGTTTCAGTTTCAGTGGTGAGGCCGCATAGGCCTGGGGATCAGGAGACCCCCTTAATGAAACTGTTAACGCGCCTCTCACCTGTCGGTGTCACTAGAGAAGTGCCAGTCAAACCCAAATGCTGGTTTGGAAAGACAATGGTCATTCCAATCAAATAAACAGACCTAAATATGAATGAATTCGCCTGTTTTACAATAACATATTATTATTATTATTATTATTATTACTTTACACCACTGTGAAATTAGAGGTTGTGTGTGTGGGAGAAAGAAGAGGGCACATTTTAACCACAAAAACATGATTATAGATTATGCACGCCCTTTTCTAAAGATGGGCTATCAGTTTTGTATTAATATATGATGTATTTGATGAAATGATGTGTGACCTCATTGTGACAGTAATCGACCATAACAGACCTGCTTTATTCAATGATAGTCAGATGTTTGTATGATGTCAGACATATTGTATGAGGTAACTTTCGGAACACTATGAATTGGAAGAGGCCTACTAACTCCAGGGTCAAATGTTGATATCAGTTGTAGCCTAACAGAGGCTGGGCTTTTTTGCACTTCGAATATTCAATGCATTATTATAGTATTATTATTATTATTATTATTATTAATAGTATTAGTATTAGTAGTATGCTTAGTAGTATACTTGGTATACTTTGTATTATTATTACTGTGTAATATGAATGTTATGCTACTATTATAATGAATTATTTTGTGTGATGACATTTTCTACGATGTTTATAACAACCTTTCTCCCTCTTGACCTGAGGGATCAAGTGTTTCAGATGTGAGATGCTATGTTTAGTTTAAAAGGGGCGAACTGATCTCGGCGCTCTCTCCATGTTGTGTATCGTTTCTGCTTTCAGAAGGTAGAGAGTGCGTTAACTGTGGAGCTACGTCGACCCCGCTCTGGAGGCGGGATGGCACTGGTCACTATTTGTGTAACGCCTGCGGACTCTATCACAAGATGAACGGGCAGAATCGGCCCCTCATCAAACCCAAGCGACGACTGGTATGTCCCTGCCACTTTGTATTGATGACACTTCCGTCTTTCTCTCTTTCTCTACCCAGGAAGAAGTGTTAGCTGCAGGAAATTGACTCGCCAAGTGCAGGTCTCGAATTCTTTTAGATATACAGTAATAGCAAACTGCAGATTTATTATTACTATTGTTATGCATTTTTTAAATGATTTGCTTCATCAATTATTATTTTTCCCGCTTCAATTGCCCTACTGTTTGATATTTCTTAGAGGAAAAAAATAGGAGAAAATATATTCCTTTTATTCTGCATTGAGGCAAATCGAAAATATTCCATCCAAGTCCTCACTGCCCGCATAGAAATAATATCTGCAGTTGACATACTGTAAATGGCATACTTAGAATTGGACGTTTATATGGTTTAGATGAGAGATGTAGGCTACCATGCACCCTGCAGTATTTGGAGAGGAACCCCCTAAACTTTTTAACACCAGAAGGCTGAGTTCTATAGAGCAGTTCCCCTATCTCCCTGCATGGTGAGATAAAAGGGAAACTTTCTAGGCAGGGGACGCCTCGCGTGGACTGCTCTTTTAGCAGCCAGCCAGCCTCTGCTCTAGCCTATATCCCCCCTTCTCTCTCTAATGTGAAAACCCGACTTCCCAGGAAAAAGCTGCCGGATATCTGAGCAGCGCAGATAAGTCGCTTTTAACAACATAGCCCGCTTCCCCAGTCTAAACATGAAGGGGACCGGGGACCGAATCAGCGCAAGGAGCGGCCCAGGGCACGCAGGAGTCACGACTCAAGATTGTTCTTCTCAGAACTCAGGGAATCTCTGCAGAATGTTCAAATACTGAGGGAAAATAGTAAGAAAAGGAAAAGAGAAAAGAGAGAGGGAAGTCTGAAGAAGAAGTCTGGCTGGAGATGGATACAGTGAGCTCCATTTTCCAGTAAACAAGCACTTTATTTTCGCGTTAATGGAACTCAAGATTGGTGTGCAAAGCAATTACATGATTTAAGTCACGCATGAACATGGGTTATTAGGCCACCAGATGTAGATAATTGGAAATCCCTCCGAAAGATAGTGTAGTGCCTTTTGTTTAGCCCATTCGGTGTTAACGGGTACTGTGTCCTATTCGGTCATCTCGTCTATCGATTGGTTTTATAGATTATAACATCAATGTCAGGCCGGCCAGCAAACTGGCGTCTGAGGCAGGCGTTTCAATCTATGGGAATGTAGAGTCCTCTCCCCATGCAAGTCGAAACGTATCTTGAATGTAAATCAGGGCATTAGCTCGTCTCAATTTTTAAAAACAATTTTCTGTAATTGGCTAAAAGGCAATGTGGACGGTATGGCGATATTCAAGCTTATATGGCGATATTTAAGTTTACCATCTTCATCCACAAGCATATAATTTTGTCAATTTTATTCATTAGCCATGTCAAATTGTGAATCCCCCTTGACAGCTCAACATGATTAGCTATGTAAAAACAACAGAATAATGATTGTTTGATCTTGCAATGCACACATTGATGATTTAACATATATTTTTCCTCCCATGGGAGACTGGAGATTTGTTTTAAAAATACATAATTCTGTCCGCCATCATGCTCTCGCCGTATAACTAATTGTAGTTTATTTGTATAACATGTTGAGTTCCATATTTAAACACGAGGAGCAGACACTCTCTTACTGTTACTTAAGCACTTAGTCGCTTTAACGGGGAAATGTAATCAGATTTAATAGGTCCCATTTCATGCCACTGCTTTTATGTCGTCTGTAAATATTTACTCTTAAGAGAGCATGTGCGCATGATGCTATTTTTAGTCTCGAGTCAAAGTGGCGCTGTTTTGGAATTTTGTCTTTATTTTAAAACTAGTCGCAGAAAGTTGATAGACAGAGCTTTGCAGAAAGCTATATGTTAGTAATGTGTTATAATAGCATTATAAATGCAACATTTGGTTTGATAACCTAGGAAAAGGCCTTATGACTGATATGCATTTTTTTTTTTTTTTTAATCTCCTTTTCACCAGTCTGCAGCAAGACGGGCAGGAACGTCATGTGCAAACTGTCAAACGAGCACGACAACACTGTGGCGAAGAAACGCCAACGGGGACCCCGTGTGTAACGCTTGCGGTCTATACTACAAACTGCACAATGTAAGCAAAACAACAGCCTTTACCTTATAGTAAGATATCTACTAACTTCTCTAAGCATGTGTCGTCTTTCATATCCTTTCTTCTCTTCCTCACTTTTCTTTCTTTTCATTTATTCTCTCCTGCCTTCTTTTTTTCTCTGTACATTCAAAGCTTATTTGTAATTTCTTTAGTTCTTGAAATATTTATCGCAGTCGTCCCTATCGAGAATTGTGGGGGCACAAGCGATAAGAAATATAATTCATGTGATTTATTCGCAGTAAGTCACATGTACGAATATATGAATATATGAGAGAGACGAATTAAGCCGCGTGCGTACAGCTTGGCTTTTGAATATTAAGAGCTTAATTAAAATTCGATTAATTTTCAGACCGATCTTATTTCAGGCCTTTTGGTTACATCCGCGCCAGGGACTTGGAGTCCCCCTCTGACCACCAATCCGCCTGATTCGTTTTGGGGTGTGCTGGTTACTGTCTCATCACATCATTTCACTTCCTCAATCTGAGGACCCCCAGGACCAGTTCTCTCTCTCTCCTTCACTCTCTCTCCTTCACTCTCTCTCTCTCCTTCACTCTCTCTCCTTCACTCTCTCTCTCTCTCTCTCTCTCTCTCTCTCTCTCTCTCTCTCTCTCTCTCTCTCTCTCTCTCTCTCTCTCTCTCTCTCTCTCTCTCTCTCTCTCCTTCACTTTCTAGCTCTCTCTCTCTCTCTCATTCGCTCTCTGCAACGAGCAGTTGCTGCGTAATTTAACTAGCGAAACATAATATTATTATTATTATTGAACTTTACTTATAGCCTATTCAACCTTCACATGAGAGAGCTTGCCCCCCAAAAATCCACCAGAGTTTGTCTGATAGGGTATCCCTTATCCTCGCGCTAAGGGTGTCTAGCCTATCCCACTACACTCGCTTGTCACGCAAGTGCTCCCTGTAAAATAGTTTCCCTATGTTGGTTTTGGCAGATTCTTTAAGACTGAAGAAAACGATTTTTACTCAGGTTATCAGGGAGAATAATCATATTTCCCAGTTACATATTATCTTTTGAAATGACCCAACCTCGGTTTAATTGCAACATTTGTTTGTTTTGGTTCATTCAGATTTCTGTTGGGGACTGCTCACTTTGAAATAAATTCCACATTTTACATGGTACATTATATGAAGCCTCTCTCCCTTCGTGCACAATAACTCCTAACCTGTACAGTGGCCACAGTGGCTTCATGTGACAGCAACCTAACGCTAACCTCAGAGACCTTGAAAGCCTTTCCATTTTGATAAGGCTGTAGGCTACAGTAAACGTGTATGGACCTATTTATTGGATGCTTGTGAAAAAACAAGTTGCCACAAAGACGTGACAGACAGTGTTGACACCCAAATCATTTTTACCCCTCCTTGACAATGTGAATCGATGTTCCTCAACGTTCACTGATGTGTGAGTCAGGATGTTTGCAGTGTGGTCAATCCAAGACCATTGCATAAGGTTTGTGGTTGTTTTCAGGTTACTATAGGTGTGGGGAAAGGATATGAGGTTAGGTATTGAATGCTCTGTGGTGGTCACTGAGTAAAGCTCTGAGTGTGTTGTGTTTTGTTTGATGCGATGGGGCGGAAGCCCAAAGGCCCAGGCTTCCTATGTGAGATGCATGGCATACATGTGAGTATCAAAGAGCGCAGCCTGCCTGGCCAGCTTTAGTTGGGCGAGCTGCATTTCAATGCCTAGCTTTCAGCTAGAAACACAGAGAAGCCCTTCTCTTTTACCCTACGTCGTGTAGAGACAGTGAAACCACATCGCTCAGGGGCCGTAGCTCTTTGCTCTTTGCTAATCATCTGGGCCACTCTGTGCTAAAATATAGTCAGCGAAAAATGCCATTAACGTCTCAGAGAAAGTGGCAGAAGTGAGGCGGTGAAATCCCTGTTCCCATTTCTCAGGGAAGCGGTCCTAAAGATCAGGGAAGCAGCCGGCCTCATCCACCTCTCCTTCATAATCCTGCCCTGAGCTGGAATTCCATCATCCGGCTCTCATTCCCAGCTAAAACCTGTGTAGGAATATGGCAGCTCGGGACATTTTGGCCGGCAGATGCCCATGCAGAAGGCTGCGATGGAGGGTTGAGGGTAGAGAGGCGGACTTGGCCGGCGACGATAGTCGTCATGGCCATGTGTCTCATTGGTCGGCTGGTTAGGACGGTGGCTGCCAGGCTCTCTTTCTCCCTCTCTCTCTTTCTCACTTTCCCACTCTCTCTCATTCCATCTTTCCAACTCTCTCTCTGTCTTCCCCTCTGTCTCCCTCTCCCTGGCATGGCAGTAGTCTAAGATCCAGCCCAGCTTAAGGGAATCAGCGTTTAAATCCAGCCAAACGCGGACTCACCCTGACACACACACACACACACACACACACACACACACACACACACACACACACACACACACACACACACACACACACACACACACACACACACACACACACACACACACACACACACACACACACACACACACACACACACACTACTCCCCCCCACCCCCTACCGCTAACAATGGGACAGACACATTTATTCTATAATGGGACTCCATTACATATCACAGTGTCCCCCAAATCCTGAGCTCGACCTCTTTTGAAATTAGAAACCTATTTGTGTCGCCCCTCTCCAATTTTATTTGTTTTGTTTTGTTTTTTGTTTGTTGGTCCAAATGCACTGACACAATTCGAATGCGCTTTCCAAGATACGAGTGATAAACCGAGCTCAATGCTTGGATTTTTATTTACTTTATTTGTTTGTCAGCGTTTTTTCCGCTTCATCAAAGTCCATCAACAAGCATGAACGCTGCTCTTTGATATTTTGGCTCAGTTCTACACTGACTCATATTGCTATTTCTGCTCCTTCAACTTAAGTAACTCCTTGACGTCACTTACCTATGAAATATGAATATTGAATAACTTGCTTGTTTTAACCCTGGTGCATTAACCCCACGTGTCCGTCCCCAGATCAACCGACCTCTCACCATGAAGAAGGAGGGCATTCAGACCAGGAACAGGAAGATGTCCAGCAAGTCGAAGAAGAGCAAAAAGTCCCACGACAGCATGGACGACTTCTCCAAGAGCCTGATGGAGAAGAGCAGCTCGTTCAGCCCCGCCGCTCTGTCCCGCCACATGTCCTCCTTCCCCCCCTTCTCACACTCCGGCCACATGCTGTCCACCCCCACGCCCATGCACCCCTCCTCCTTCGCCCCTCACCCCCACTCCAGTATGGTCTCTGCCATGGGCTAGAAGACCCCAACGGTACCACCCACCTCCCAGAACCCCTCAATCAACAACTAACCCCTCCCCCCCACCATCCTTTTACCCCCAGTTCTCTTCGCTTACCTGAATCCCAAGCTGAAAGACAACCAAACTGCTCCCTGCTACCCATAACCAACCGCTCTGCTCCATCACCAAGCCTCCTATGATCTGACCTCGGTGTGAGGGAGACAGGCTTTATGGGTCCTTGCATTTGTTCAGTTGTCTCTTTTTTAATCTTTATCAAGTGTATCTACTGGGATCCTCAAAGCCTGGCAGACCGACTCACTGACTGTGGTTTTCCGACTCCTGGGAAGACCGTTGTTGTTCTCCGGCCTGGGAGAAAAAATCCTGAAGCTTCACCCACTCACTGACTGTGTCCTCCCAGCTGATAACCCCCAATCCGGAATCCCATTTGTGTGCAAAAATTCAATTTTTCTTGGAAAAGCAAAGATTATCAACAAACCTTCCCACCCTACTTCACACACCTGTATGACAGGTCCCCCACCCCTGAGCCGTGAGAAGACGAGAGGAGATGAACTTTGAATATATTTGTACAAATTGTATGAAATACAGTACATTTAATGAAGACTTTTTAATTAAGTAAAATGCCTCTGGGCAGCTAACGACAGAAGGGTACGAGTCAAGGCAAGAAGAGACACTGCCGCTGGAGAGTAGAGGAAGAGAGGACGCCTCTGCTTCCTGGAGAGAGGGATGAGAGGGAGGAGAGGGAGGAGAGGAAAGAACAGATAAAAGGACAGGCCTTCACTTTCGCCTGCTGGAAAACGTGTTTGACGCATTAAGCTTCTAGAGAGTCTATTGTTCTGACTGCAGGCGTCTCTTTTTTGGATGTGCTATAGGTCTCGGGCTGTTGGTTTGTGTTCACATGCTAGCACATACAAACACATATTCACACATCATACTTTCACATACACACACAAACACACACTGCCACATTGGATAACCTGAAAGACTTTCTTCCGGCCCACAGATTATATGCATTGTGAAAAAAGTTCCTGTATTTGTTATTTGTATGTATAATTCAGAGTACCAAAAATACGAAAGAAACAAAGATGTAGAATTATTTCTTTATGTTATGCAGACTGAATGGTTGTAAAAGTTTAATAATAATCACTAGTGTAAAAAATGACTGCTTTTTTGTTTCGTAATAATTTTTTTTTCTTTGAAAAGAATAAACTAGTTTAATCTCTGTTGACATGTTAGCCTGTGGTTGCGATACTTATTTCGTTCTCTGGTGCGATGTTGTCGTGTGATGTTTGACACATTGTCACCCCACCCAGACCTGTCTGCAACACCCCCGG